>NC_000084.6:7395000-7607500 GCF_000001635.26 Mus musculus | reverse complement strand
AGAGACCTACACCCTAAACCTACTGGGATCTTGCACTTGCAGATGGTAGGGGAGCTGACCTGCAGAAAGAATCCTTTGCACAAAGTTCCTCTACCCTTCTGTGTCTTCTAAGATCCCAGTCTCCCACCACTTGTGCAGTCTCACTTCTATGAAGACACTTCTGCCTTTCATTTGTTCTGACTAACAAAACACTTCTGCTTCTGGAGATGCTTTGTAAAATTTTTAAATTTCTCTGTCACCTCCATCACTCCCTACCTGCTTTTTGCTGTTGAAACCGGTAGGGGTTTTGGGGTCTCACTCCGTAGCCTCTTTCTCTCTGCATGACCATTTCTGGTTCTATGACAGTAACTAACCCTCGAGGGCATAAGTTAACTTCAAGAGATGATTTCTTCAGGAAAGGCTTCTTTTCCTGTTGGGCAATTTTCCTCCCTTTAGATAAAAATTACTTATGTCTAACATTTAGATGTGTTTTATATATAATATATATGTGTATCTATACATACGTCTATACATACGATCACTTTAAGGATATTTTTGACCACCACAGCCTCTTTAAAAATAAACAAATGCTAACATATTCTTTTTTTTTTGAACTTTTTTTTGCTGATTTTTTTTTCTATTGGATCTTTTCTTTTTTTTCTTTTACACCCAATTTCATGTAGTTTAATCATGCACTTAAATATCAAGTAGTTAATTGTATGCAATTGTAGGTGACTTTAATTTTCCATTTTTTTCCAATAGGAGGATTATCAATGATGGCCGACTAGGCCATCTTCTGCTACGTATGCAGCTAGAGACAAGAGCTCTGGGATACTGGTTATTTCATATTGTTGTTCCACCTATAGGGTTGCAGACCCCTTCAGCTCCTTGGGTAGTTTCTCAAGCTCCTCCATTGGGGGCCCTGTGTTCCATTCAATAGCTGACTGTGAGCATCCACTTCTGTGTTTGCCAGGCTCTGGCATAGCCTCATAAGAGACAGCTATATCAGGGTCCTTTCAGCAAAATCTTGCTGGCGTATGCAATGGTGTCAGCGTTTGGAGGCTGATTATGGGGTGGATCCCTGGATAAGGCAGTCTCTACATGGTCCATCCTTTCATCTCAGCTCCAAACTTTGTCTCTGTAACTCCTTCATGGGTGTTTTGTTCCCAATTCTAAGAAGGGTCGAAGTGGGATATATTCTTTATTTACATTTAGTTTCTGATGTTATAGATATCTTTTGAAAATTTGAATTTTAAAGCTGTGCATTTTTTAACCTTTTTTTACTTTTACGGCTATAGATAAATATATATATATACACACACACACACACACACACACACACACACACACACACACACACACATACACACACACACACACACACACACACACACACACACACAAATGAGTTTTTCAAGATCCAGTACAGGGATCCTGTTCTGCCTTCTAAGTTAAATGACTACTCTCCTCATACCTTCAGCTGTGTATGGCCTAAAATGGTAGCAGTGGGACTTGTTAAATGTTAATACTCCTTCATAAAAAGAGGAGATGAACAATGAACGGGCCATCCCAGCTGATTATGTGTAGACAAAAAGGAGAGAAAGATAGAGTACCACTGTATGTGTCTACAAAATGCCCTCATATATATAGTGTGAAACCTTTTTGGTTTGACTGCTTCTGGTCACCCATACTCCCAGCACTAAGCTCCTGCCATTCTCCCTAAGGAAGCCCAGGAAAGGATTGTTTTCCCAGGGTGAACATGGATGAACTTGGAGTTTGGCTTGTCATTGAGACCTTATGAGGAAGGATAGACATTGCTTAGTTCCCCCTCTCCCCCAGTAACAATATTCTCACAACAGGTACCAAATTCATTTATGTGTTAATCCTGTTGTGTCTTGTGATATTAAGAAATAAAAAAATGTTATAACGATGAAAAGATTGAAATTGATTTTTGTAAAGAAGGATTTATATATGAAGATTAAATTGGATGGATGTATGTTTCCAAGATGGGGAAAAGAAAACCTAACAGTTATTTCAAGTTATAAAAGTTTGAATATCTTATTTAAGGCATGTAAGAGATAAGACCACATGCTATTAAACTTTCTAAGATTTAAGCTAAGCAGTTACAAAAACTTCCTAACGTATTACATAGTAGTTAAAAGTACCAGAGCGATGTAACTGATCTTCTGGGCATTAAATAACCAAACTTGGGTGCTTTTCTAATGCACTCAGAAGAGCTAAAAGGGAGAATATATTTTCTTTTCCCTTTAAGGTCAATGAGGTCCCAGGGGACTGTGGGCCATCTTTAGAAATGTTCCACAACAGTGGAAAGTCACCCGTTCTCTTGTTCAGGGAGGCCATGGAGACCCCAGCCGAACTCTAAACAGTGTCTAATCTACCAAGAGGAGGGTCAGCACACAGGGAAGATTTCCTCAGTGCTTCTAGGGGAAGCCACAGCCAGGTCAAACAAGGCTTTTGACATAGATGCATAGTGGGAAAGAAAGTCTTAAGGAGTAGGGGCCGCTCACAAGCGCAGGTGACCCCTGATGACTGGATCTTCACCTTGACATAACAGTACAAAATCAAAAAATAATTTTTGTGTCTGTCTTAGTGTTTGCTGTGAAGGGACACTATGATCACTGCAACTCTTATGAGGAAAACATTTAGTTGGGGCTGGGCTTCATCTTGTGCAACTGCTTCAAGTTTCTGCCTTGCCTTTCCTCAGTGATGGACTGTCTTAGACAGGGTTTCTATTCCTGCACAAACATCATGATCAAGAAGCAAGTGGGGGAGGAAAGGGTTTATTCAGCTTACACTTCCATGTTGCTGTTTGTCACCAAAGGAAGTCAGGACTGGAACTCAAGCAGGTCAGGAAACAGGAGCTGATGCAGAGGCCATGGAGGAATGTTACTTACTGGCTTGCTCAGCTTGCTCTCGTGTAGATCCCAAGACTACCAGCCTAGGGATGGCACCACCCACAATGTGCCCTTCCCACTTGATCACTAACTGAGAAAATGCCCCACAGCTGGATCTCATGGAGGCACTTCCTCAAGGGAGGCTCCTTTCTCTGTGAGAACTCCAGCTTGTGTCAAGTTGACACAAAACCAGTCAGTACGTGGACCATAACCTGGAATTGTAAGTTGCTTAACTCCTTCCTCCCCTAAGCTGTCTATTTTTCAGGGCATTTTATCACAGCAACAGAAGTGAAGCTAGGACAACCTGACTGTTTTGCAGTGAGGAAAAAGCTGAGTGAGACACAGAGGAATGTGGGCTGAACTAGCACCATGTTGATATTCCTTGGATCTGTATACCCCTCTCTGCCAGTCTGTTAAAAGTCAGGCTCCTTTTATCTATTTTTTAATTTTTTATTTTTATGCTTTCAAAAGTTTACTAGTAATTAACATGTATAAGACTTCATACCATGATATATAATAAAAATTATCCTAGTTAATCACTTTTTTTTTAAAAAGACTTCACAGCAAATAGTGATTTTGTAGAAAAAGACTTATTAATGCATCTAATGGTCCAAAAGGCAAGTTTAAAAGTTTCATTTCATATAATTTGAAATCATGGAAAAGGCTTATAAATATGATTACTTTTAAAAGTAACCTTAAATATCAAAGTAGTATGCATACATGCATAAAGTTTATATGTATTTGGTATATCAATATAATATAGTAAAATACTCAAAGAAGAAAAAGAAATTTTATCTAAATATTTTAGAAAAAGAATCAGGAAAATACTAAAAGTGCCTCCATTGCCATTTTCTCAAATGAGGAAATGCTATAATAAATTAATGGAAATACGATCAACTTTCACTTCTAGTCTATATATTTTATGACAATTCATGTTCTATTGTTGAGTATTTTACTATTTTGTATTTTTATTGATTATTTAATTTATTTACATTTTAAATATTATCCCCCTTCCTGGTTTCCCATTCGGAATCTTCCATCCCATCCCCTCTGCATCCTGCTTCTATGAGGGTGCTTCCCCACCTACTCACCCACTCCTGCTTCACTGCCCTAGCACTGAATCAAGGACCTCCCCTCCCATTGATGCCAGATAAGGCAATCCTCTGCTACATGTGCAGCTGGAGCCGTGGGTACTCTTTGGTGGTTTAGTCCCTGGGAGCTCTGGTTGGTTGATATTGTTGTTCTTCCTATGGGTTGCAAACCCCTTCAGCTCCTTCAGTCTTTCCCCTAACTCCTCCATTGAGGTCTCTGTGCTCAGTCACATGGTTGGCATTGAGGATCCTCATCTGTATTGGTCATGCTCTGGTAGAGCCTCTCAGGGGACAGCTATACCAGGCTCCTGTCAGCAAGCACTTTTTTGGAATCAGTAATAGTGTCTGGGTTTGGTGTCTACAGATGGGCTGGATCCCTAGGTGGGGCAGTCTCTGGATGGCCTTTCCTTTAGTCTCTGCTCTACTCTTTGTCCCTGCATTTCCTTTAGACAGGAACAATTCTGGGTTAATATTTTTTGAGATGGGTGGGTGGCCACATCCCTCAACTGGGGGCCATGCCTAACCTCTGGATATGGTCTCTACAGGTTCTCTCTCCCCTTTGTTGGGTATTTCAGCTAATGTCATCCCCTATGTGTCCTGGGAGCCTCTTGCATTCCTGGCATCTGGGACTTTCTATTGGCTACCCCCATTTCCCCATCCCTCACTACTACACACCTCCATTCAATTTCCTGATCCTCTGTCCTTCTTCCCCATCTCCTCCCATACCTGATCCTGCCACCTTTCCCCTCCTCCTCTGCCCCCCTTAGTTCCCTCCCTCCCTCTACCTCCAATGATTATTTTGTCCCCCCTTCTAAGTAGGACTGAACCATCCACACTTTGGTCTTCCTTCTTCTTGAGCTTCATATGGTCTGTGAGTTATATCATGGGTATTCTGAGTATTTTTCCTAATATCCACTTATCAGTGAGTACATGTGTGATCTTTTGTGACTGGGTTACCTTACCCTGGATGATATTTTCTGGTTCCATCCATTTGCCTGAAAATTTCATGAAGTCTTTGTTTTTAATATCTGTGCAGTACTCCATTGTGTAAATGTACCACATTTTTTTGTATCCATTACTGTGTTGAACATCTGGGTTGTTTCCTACATCTGGCTATTATAAATAAGGCTGCTATGAACACAATGGAGCATGTGTCTTTGTTATATGTCTTGGTATATGCCCAAGAGTAGTATAGCTGGGTCCTATGTTCAATTTTCTGAGGAACCGCCAGACTGATTTCCAGAGTGGTTGTACCAGCTTGCAATCCCACCAGCATGGAAGGAGTGTTCCTCTTTCTCCACATCCCTGCCAGCATCTGTTGTCACCTGAATTTTTGATATTAGCCATTCTGACTGGTGTTAGGTGGAATCTCAGGGTCGTTTTGACTTACATTTCCCCAATGACTAAGGATGTTGAACACTTCTTTAGGTGCTTCTTAGCCATTTGATATTCCTCAGTTGAGAATTCCTTGTTTAGCTCTGTACCCCACTTTTAATAGGGTTATTTGGTTCTCTGGAGTCTAACTTCTTGAGTTCTTTGTATATATTGGTTATTAACCTTCTATCAGATGTAGAGTTGGTAAAGATCCTTTCCCAATCTGTAGGTTGCCATTTTATCCTGTTGACAGTGTCCTTTACCTTACAGAAGCTTTTCAATTTTATGAGAACCCATATGTCTATAGTTGATCTTGGAGTGTGAGCCGTTGGTGTTCTGTTCAGGAAATTTTCCCCTGTGCTGATGTGTTTGAGACTTTCTCCCACTCTCTCTTCTATTTAGTTTCAGTGTATCTGGTTTTATGTGGAGGTCCTTGATCTACTTGGACTTGAGCTTTGTACAAGGAGGTAAGAATAGATCAATTGCATTCTTCTACATGCCGACTGCCACTTGAGCCAGCATCATTTGTTGAATATGCTGTCTTTTTCCACTGGATGATTTTGGCTTGGTGTGTGGCTTTAATTCTGGGTCTTCAATTCTATTCCATTGGTCTACCTGTCTGTCTCTTGCCAATACCATTGGTGTTTTTTGTTTTTTGTTTTTTGTTTGTTTTTGTTTTTTTTTTTTTTTCCATCACAATTGCTCTGTAGTACAGCTTGAAGTCATGGATGGTGATTCCCCCAGAAGTTCTCTTATTGTTGAGAATAGTTTTCATTATCCTGGGTTTTTTGTTATTCCAAAGGGATTTGAGAGTTCCTCTTTCTTTTTCTGTGAAGAATGAAGTTGGACTTTTGATGGGGATTACATTGAATATTTATATAGCTTTTGGTAAGATGGCCATTTTTACTAAGTTAATTCTGCCAATCCATGAGCATGGGAGATCTTTCCATCTTCTGAAGTCTTCTTCGATTTCTTTCTTCAGAGACTTGAAGTTCTTGTCATACAGATATTTTACTTGCTTGGTTAGAGTCACACCAAGATATTTTATATTATTTGTGATTATTGTGAAGGGTGTCTTTTCCCTAATTTCTTTGTCAGCCTGTTTATCTTTTGAGTAGCGGAAGGCTACTGATTTTTTTTTTTTTGAGTAAATTTATACCTAGCCACTTTGCTGAAGTTGTTTATCAGCTGAAGAAGTTCTCTGGTGGAATTTTTGGGGTCACTTAAGTATACTATCATATCATCTACAAATGGTGGTATCTTGACTTCTTCCTTTCCAATTTGTATCCCTTTGACCTTCTTTTGTTGTCTAATTGCTCTGGCTAGATATCTTGAATACTTCCTTTTCAATTTCTATTCTTTTGATCTCCTTTTGTGGTCTAATTGCTCTGGCTAGAACTTTGAGTACTATATTGAATTGGTAGGGAGAGAGTGGGCAGCCTTATCTAGTCCCTGATTTTGGTAGGATTTCTTCAAGTTTTTCTCCATTTAGTTTGATATTGGCTACTGGTTTGCTGCATTGCTTTTACTATGTTTAGGTATGGGACTTGAGTTCCTCATCTGTCCAAGACCTTTAACATGGAGTGTTGTATTCTGTTGAATGCTTTTTTAGCATCTAATTTAATGATCATGCTTTTTTTTTCCCTTTGGGTGTGTTTATATAGTAGATTATGTTGATCAATTTCTGTTTATTTAACCATCCCTGCATCCCTAGGAGGAAGCCTACTTGATCATAGTGGGTGATTGTTTTGATGTGTTCTTGGATTCTGTTTGCAAGAATTTTATTGAGTATTTTTGCATTGATAAGTTAAATTGGTCTGAAGTTCTCTTCCTTTGTTGGGTCTTTGTGTGGTTTAGGTATCAGTGTAACAACCACCTCATAGAATAAATTAGGTAGTGTTCCTTTGGTTTCTATTTTGTGGAATAGTTTGAAGATTATTGGTATTAGTTCTTCTTTGAAGGTCGATAGAATTCTGCACTAAACCCATCTGGTCCTGGGCTTTGTTTGGTTGGGAGACTTTTAATGACTGCTTCTATTTCTTTGGGGTTATGGGACTGTTTAGTTGGTTAACAAACTTATCTTTGTTACCTGGTATCTGTCTAGAAAATCAACTGTTTCATCCAGATTTTTCAGTTTTGTTGAATATAGTAGTAGGATCTGATGATTTTTTTAAAAAGTTTATTTAGTTTCTGTTATTATGTCTCCCTTTTCTTTTCTGATTTTGTTAATTTGGATACTGTCTCTGTGCCATCTGGTTAGTTGGCTGAGGGTTTATCTAACTTGTTGAATTTTTCAAAGAACCAACTTCTGGTTTTGTTGATTCTTTGCATAGTTCTCTTTGTTTCTACTTGATTGATTTCAGCCCTGAGTTTAATTATTTCCTGAGGTTTACTCCTCTTGGGTGTGTTTGCTTTTGTTTTGTTCTGGTGCTTTCAGATGTGCTGTTAAGCTGCTTGTGTAGGATCTCTCCAGTTTCTTTGTGGAGGCACTCAGAGCTATGAGTTTTCCTCTTCGGACTGCTTTTATTGTGCCATAAGTTTGGATATATTGTGCCTTCATTTTCATTAAATTCTAAGCAGTCTTTAATTTCTTACTTTATTTCTTCTCTGCCCAAGTTATCATTGAGTAGAGAGTTGTTCAGCTTCCATGTGGGCTTTCTCTTTTTGTTGTTATTGAAGACCAGCCTTAGTTCATGGTGATCTGATAGCATGTATGGAGTTATTTCAATCTTCTTGTATCAGTTGAGGCTTGTTTTGTGTACAATTTGGTCAACTTTGGAGAAGGTACCATGAGGTGTTAAGAAGGTCTTGTCTTTTGCCTTAGGGTGAAGTATTCCATAGATATCTGTTAAATCCATTTGGTTCATAACTTTTGTTATTTTCACTGTGTCTATGTTTAGTTTCTGTTTCCATGATCTGTCCATTAGTGAAAGTGGGCTGTTGAAGTCTCCCACTATTATTGAGTGAGGTTCAATATGTGCTTTGAGCTTTAGTAACATTTCTTTTACAAATATGGGTGACCTTGCATTTGGGGCATAGATGTTCAGAATTGAGAGTTCATCTTGGTAGATTTTTCCTTTGATCAGTATAAAGTGTTCTTCCTCATCTTTTTTGATAACTTTTGGTTGAAAGTCTGTTTTATTCAGTTCTAGAGTGGCTACTCCAGCTTGTTTCTTGGGACCATTTGCTTGGATTTGTTTTTTTTTTCAGCCTTTTACTCTGAGGTAATATCTGTCTTTGTCACTGAGGTCTTCATGTATGTAGCAAAATGCTGGGTCCTGTTTACCTATCCAGGTTGTTAGTCTATGTCTTTTTATTGGGGAATTGAGTCCATTGACGTTAAGAAATGTTAAGGAATGATGATTGTTGCTTCCTGTTATTTTGTTGTTAGAGGTGGGATTATGTTTGTGTGTTTCTCTTATTTTGGTTTTTTTTTGGTAAGAAGATTAATTTATTGCTTTTTCTTGGGTGTAGTTTCCTTCCTTTTTGTTGGAGTTTTTCATCTGTTATCCATTGTAGGGGTGGATGTATGGAAAGATATAGTTTAAATTTGGTTTTGTTATGGAATATCTTGGTTTCTCTATCTGTGGTAATTGAGAGTTTTACTGGGTAGAGTATCCTGGGCTGGCATCTGTGTTCTCTTAGGATCTGTATTACATCTGCCTAGGATCTTCTGACTTTTAGAATCTCTGTTTAGATGTCTGGTGTGATAATGATAGGTCTGTCTTTACATGTTATTTGACATTTTTTACTTACCACTTTTAATAATTTTTCTTTGTTCTGTGCATTTGGTGCTTTGATTATCATGTAATTGGAGGAATTTCTTATCTGGTCCAATCTATTTGGCTTTCTGAATGCTTGTATGTTTATGGGCATCTCTTTCTTTAGCTTAGGGAAATTTTCTATTTTATAATCTTGTTGAAGATATTTACTGGCCCTTTAAGTTGCGAATCTTCACATCTTCACTCTCTTCTATACCTATTATCCTTAGGTTTGGTCTTCTTATTGTTTCCTGAATTTCCTGGATGTTTTGGGTTAGGAGTTTTTTGCCTTTTGCATTTTCTTTGACTTTTGTGTCAATGTTTTCTATGGCATCTTCTGCACCTGAGATTCTCTCTTCTATCTCTTGTATTCTGTTGGTGATACTCGAGTCTATGGCTCCTGATTTCTTTCCTAGGTCTTCTCACTCCAGGGTTGTCTCCCTTTGTGATTTCTTTATTGTTTCTATTTCCACTTTTAGATCTTGGATGGTTTTGTTCATATACTTTGCATGTTTGATTGTATTTTCCTGTAATTCTTTAAGTAATTTTTGTGTTTCGTCTTTAAGGACTTCTACCTGTTTACCTGTGTTCTGCTGTATTTCTTTAAGGGAGTTATTTATGTCCTTCTTAAAGTCCTCTATCATCATCATGAGAAGTAATTTTTAGATCTGAATCCTGCTTTTCTGGTGTGATGGTGTATCCAGGACTTGCTGTGCTGGGAGAATTGGGTTCTGATTGATGACAAGTAACTTTGGTTTCTGTTGCTAATGTTCTTATGCTTGCCTCCCGCCATCTGATTATCACTAGTGCTACCTGCCCTGGCTATGTCTGACTAGAGCCTGTCCTTCCTGTGATCCTGGTTGTGTCAGAACTCCTCAGAGTCCAGCTGTCTCTGTGGTCCTGTAATTCTTGGATTCTGTGATCCTGAGCTCCAGGGTGTGTCTGAGCTCCTGGGAGTCAAGCTGCCTCTTGGGACCCTGAGAGTCTGGTGTGACCAAGCTCCTGGGATCCTGGGATCCTGCGTGTGTTAGAGTGCCTGGGAGTGGATCTTCCTCTGGGTTTTAAGGGACTGGTTGTAGAGTTCATGCCCAAGGTTTGCTCAGGGCTCTGTCCCAGAATGGAAGGCCAGTTATTTTATAGTTTAAACATCTAAACTTTGGAAAATGTGTTTCTGGACCATTATTATGTTCATGGCGATTTAGAAAAGACCATTATAAATCAACTTTTGAGGTATGGCCTGAGATATTGGGGATAGGCTGAGAACCCAGCTTGTGCTTACATAGCTTTGTCCAGACTCATAAACAATTCATTTAAATGCAGGCATAACTCATCAAGCATCTAATGCTGTCAACCATAGTCTGAGGCTGGGACGCAGCCCTGTACACAGAAGTTGCTGCTGTGGTTCTTACTGTCAAGGGAAGTGCATGCCCTTGGCACACTTGTGGAACTCATTCTCCCTTCAGTCTTTATGTCAGGTCCTGGGACTGAGCAGGCCACAGCCTTGGGTGGTGAGTGCCTTTTACCTTCCGGGCCCTTTTTCTGGTTCTGCTGCTCCCTTTCGTTCCTGCCCTCTCCTTCTTTTCCTTTCACTATCTTCTTCAGGGTTACTTATCTAGTCCACACTAGTCCATAACTCATGATGCTCCTGCCTCAGACTTTTAAGTGTTGAGACTATAGATGTCTACCATGATGCCTAGTGTCCATAATCTATTTATTCTTAGGACTAGACCAGTAGTATTAGAGTGTCCAGGGAGCCTTCTCATTAGCCACTGGAGGTCCTCCCTCAGTCAAATGAGGAAAGTTTTATGCAAATAAAGTATTTTACAATCAGAGTCTCAACTATACAGAGAAAACTCTGTTTACCTACAGACAGTGTGTGGAATAATCAGGACAAAAAGCTGGAAAGTGATGATATTTGACCCTTCTGAATTCAATGTGTATGTATTCAATTGGTACCAATAGCAATTTGTGAGGACAAGTAAGATTACTAGGGTAGAATGCCAACCTCACATACAGGTGATTTTTAAGAGAGGCCACTGGTCCTTCTGCTGCCTCATCACTGTGTGTGCAGGGAGTAGATATCAGATGATGAGCTTGTATTGGTCATTTTCCTAGCAGTGCAATTCTTGGGTGTTTTTGTTATATTGTCTGTGGCAACGAGAAATTAAATTTATGAGGATAAATACATCCCATTGTGAATGCACTGAGGAGAGTCTCCCCTTCTCAGCAAAGCATTCTTCACTGCACTGAGAATGGCATGGAAAGGTGCCATGCCAAGGTGTTAAACCATGGCTGGTCACTTCAGGCATCTTATTTAACCTGTGTCTTAATGTCAGGTTTGTAAAGTAGTTATGGAGGGAGTGTGTTTATATGGCTGAGGTGCTTACAATAGTTGTGTGTTTGAGACAGGGTCTCACTATAAAACTGTGGGTGTTCTGGAGCTCACTGTTTACCAGGATGTCCTCAAACTCACAAAAATCTGCCTGCCTTTACCTCCTAAGGGCTGGGTTTTAAGGGATGTGCCACCCTGCCCAGCTCTAGACCATTTTTTAAAAAATAGTTATTACTTTATGTTTTTAAAAATATTGACTCTAATACAAAGATGTACTTTTTTTTTTTTTTTTTTGAGACAGTGTTTCTCTGTGTAGCCCTGGCTGTCCTGGAACTCACTTTGTAGACTAGGCTGGCCTCAAACTCAGAAATCTGCCTGCCTCTGCCTCCCAAGTGCTGGGATTAAAGGTGTGCGGCACCATGCCCAGCTCAAAGATGTACTTTTTAATATAAAAATGAGGTTTTTGTTTTGTTTTTTACTTTTTGTTTTAACAAAATTCCATTTCCTTCTAATAATACCAGCCTGTCATGTCTTTTTACCCTTCTTCAGGTAGCACTGGAAGGAAACATCACTTCTGGGTTTATATTACGCAGATTAGTTGATATGCTTTGTTTATGAGGGAAAGCTAGTGGATGTGTATGTGATGAGATGGGTCAGTGTAGAGCTGGGAGAATGGTCTGCTTTACATTTGCTTTGTCGAAGAAGCTGAATGCTTTGCTGGTCATAGCTGTGGTCCTTCCTCTGGGGCAGTGGATGTGGTCAGAGGTGGAGCCATGTTTGCTGCTGTTATTACACCCCTGGGAGATGAGGTAGCACAGCTCTTTCATCCTTGCATCCCCTGAGCGAATCAAGTATCTCCCCCTTGGTTTTCCTTTATGCCTTTTACCTACAAAATTAGAAGCTGATGTGGAGGAGACCACCAGTGTGAATCTGAAATATGAGCTTGCAAAATTTCCCATTTTTATAATAAAAATATATTAAGGAATTTAAAACTGTGTGTTCATTTTGTAAGATAACTTATAAGGTGCTCTGTGGTGTAACCCTGCCTTCAGTTAGTGCTGCCAGTCAGTGCTAGTCAGTGCCAGTCAGTGCCAGTCAGTGCCAGTCAGTGCTAGTCAGTGCTGCCCTTTGACTTCTCTGAACACAATAGGTGATTTCTTCATCAGGGTTAGGTTCTTGTTGAATCCACTCTTGGCCTGGCCTCCAGCCTCTCTTATTTTTCCTGAGTGACTCTTGCCATGGTTAAGTTTCATCTACCTTCCTGCAGAAAATTTCCTTTTCCCCCAATGCAAGAGGATACACCTGCTTACTACTCATAGTGGTTACTCTCATAGAAAATAGTCTCTTTTTGTTTCTTGGTTATCTAATTTTATAATATTCTTTGCTTATTTTCTTGGCTGCTTGTGTTTTGTTGGTTTAGTTTGCTGTGCTGTGCAAAAATAGGGCTGAATTTAATTTATTCTTCATGATAATCCTAAGCCCAAAGGCAGAAGTCAATGCATAGTTAAGTAAGTACTTCATGGTTGTTGACTCTCTGAGTGAATCCAGTGAATAGTGAGATCAGTGGATATTTCTGCAAAGGGCTAGATAGCAAATATATTCATGTTTTCAGACCTCCTGGTCTCTGCTGCAGCTGCTCTGCTTTGCCATTGAAATACAATAGTGGCTCAGATGGTATGTAAATGTGATATAGGTGCGCTCTAGAAAGACTTAGTCACTAGAAACAGTGATGGCCCAACTCAGAACTGACCTCTGAACTCAGCAGGATACTGTGTAGGGTATACTTTAGCCCTGACAATTGATGTGACATCAATGGGCGTCTAAGTATTTACGATGAAGCCAATCGGCGCCCACACAGCAATCCGTCTAAATGTTAACTAGAATGACTTGAGACAGGAAACATTTACTGATCACATATTACATGCTAGATACATGGAATCCGATACAAGGCGTATGCTAGGTGAAGGTTTTGGGCCTTCAGTGGCTGCTACCTGCTGGGAGGCAGAGGGTGTATGGATAGTGTCTTAGGCCAGACAGGAGGAAAGCCACAGGAAGATGAGAGTGTAAGAAAGTGGTTAAAGAATGAAATAACAGGAGGAGAGAAGGAAACCAGCTTTTGCTGAGGGACTTTTCTGTATGAAAT
Source organism: Mus musculus (assembly GCF_000001635.26). Taxonomy (NCBI): domain Eukaryota; kingdom Metazoa; phylum Chordata; class Mammalia; order Rodentia; family Muridae; genus Mus; species Mus musculus. The sequence continues at coordinate 7,593,905 of NC_000084.6, read as the reverse complement.
GCTGTCCATGCATCTTGTTAAAAACTCATATGAAACTATGCAGAGGCACCATGAAGACCCAGAGCTTAGAGAGAGTGGCAGGTCATGGGCTTGGCTTTGAAGTGTGACTAAAGACTTTTGACTCCACAGTCATTCTCAGGATTACATCCTTGGCCTATACTTTTTTTTTTTGAGCTTTGCATGGGTTTTTGAACGTTTATGTGAGAGGCAATTGTAGAAGGGAGATGAGAGAGCATCTAAATTTCTGAGAATGTTAGTACCCATGCTTGAAGGTATGTAGGCAGCACTATGGTATTGTAGAAAGCATTTGATTCAAACTTTGGTCTGGGTCATTCAAAACTACCGTTTTGCCATTCTATATTGTATTTGCAATTGTTATTGGCATTAAAATCGCTTGTATGTATTTTTTCCATTGTGTGTGTGTACAGTCTATGTGTTGATGATAACGATAGAATCCACACTTGGATTCCTTCCTTTTTCAACAGCGAATATAGCATTAACACTGAGTGGTTTGTAGGGATTGTACTCTGCCAAATGCTCCATTGGGGAAAGAATTTGAAGGTGGAATTAATTTTCTTTAAAAATTTAAAGACATTCTGATGATGTGGGATGGATTTATGAGCGTTTCCCTCTGACTGTCCTCTGCTTGTCATTTACCTAGTTTGATTTATTTAGCCTATTATGTCAGCTTTACCCATCTTTAAAGACAGTGACAGCAACTGAGCAAACAGTACCTCTGCAGGAACTCCGGACTGCCTCCTGCCCTCCTGTTGACAGAAGGCTTGCTGTATTTCCTGCTTCTCTGAGTGCTTCTCATTATGCCCTTTCCCCTTCATTAACTTTCTACCCTGTAGTCGCCCATGTAGTGGAGCTGGTAGAGAAGATGTGATGCCTTCTAACGAGTCATGTTTGTATCTCAGTACCAGAACAGCAGCACATGGTGATTGATGTGGGTTCTGCCTCCACCCTGAGTCTCCTTCTTCAGCATCTACATTGATGCTGCTAAGTAGATTTTGTAAGCCCTGGCTGTAAATGTCCATTTTCTCACAGTCCCCATTCTACAAGTTGACTTTTGAGACTGATTATTTCTTAATCTCCTATGTTTACTTCAGCATCAACCTTGTGTTTTATCCCAGCTGTCAGAAGCAGTTTCCTTACCATGCTGTGTGCTGCCCACTTAAACTGTGGCCATAGCATAGGTTAATTCGTGGCCTCAGAATGGTGGTTAGTGTTCACTGGCATGCCTGCCAGTACCTTTCTCCATAGGTTTAACTGAGGAGGGAAGGCCTACCTTGAAATTGTGAAGTACGACCCTGTGGGCCTGGGTTTTAGACTGAAAATGTCAGTTTAAGTGCCAGGAAACCTGGCTCTGTCTTCTGCCCTGCCCAGACTGGAGCATGATATGATATGCTACTATGATAGACTAAGCCCAGACTGGAGCATGATATGATATGCTGCTATGATAGACTAAGCCCAGACTTGAGCATGATATGATATGCTGCTATGATAGACTAACCACAGATGTGATCCAAATAAATCCCACCTTTTGTTAAAGTGCTGGGGAAAGGAACTAGCAACGTTTTTGTTTTTGTTTTTAATTTACTTCCTAGACCCTAGAGTATGGGGGATTCAGGAAAGGTGTCTGTTTATTTGAGAAACAGACACCCCCATTAATTGAAAGCACAGTGTGCTGATCACTGCTAGTTCATCTTTCCAGCTGAGTCAGCTCAGAGCTCAGCACTAGGTCTCATGCCTGCATTATATTCCAGTGCTGCTGCCTCTGGATTCAGCCAACTGCTGATGACAAATATTAAGACATAAATTCATCTGCATTAAGCATATATAGACATGGTTTTCCTTGCTGGTATTCTCTAAACAACACAGAACAATTATTTTCACAGTGTTTTCAGCTGTCAGGTGTTATAAACTACCGAGAGATAATTTAGCGTGCACTGGAGGGTGTGTGTAGGCCTTTTGAAGAAGATGTTTGAGTATGTGTGGAGTTTGTCGTCCTTGGGAATTGTACATTGAATTTGCCTGGAGTACTGAGGCCAGCCTTTGTCTTCACTGCTGCTTCAAGTCTCAGGCCGTAGTCAGAACGGAGCTTCCCCCAGGTTCTTGCACTGTTGGTTTCAAGCTTCCTCTTCTGGAGATGGAGTCGTGCCTTCGATTATGCGCCCAGAGCCAGTGGCTCCAAAGGATCCCCTATTAGATACAAGCACCCTACCTACCTGATTGCTGAAGCCATGGCTTCCCGGTTCCTGTCCTTGCTGCCCTTGTATCCACACTGCAGACTTTGCTCTGTGGCTACCTTACTCCTTCAGCTGCACCTCTCCTGCCTGATGCTGAGCAGGGCAGCCTTACCTGTCTGTCCTTCCCTTCCGTCTTTCTCATCTGCAGATTCCCATCTCCAGGGCCCTTCCCCGTCTTCCTGGCTCCTCAGGTCAAGCTCCTCTATGACTGTGTTCTTAGAAGTGGAAGAATTCAGTGCTGGATGTTTTGGGGGGAGTGGGTCATTACCATCAATACTGATAGAAGTGTAGATTTGGGGAACTTCTAAGATCCAGCAAGTAGAAGATCACTTGAGGTGTGGCGTTTTATTTCCTCCATAGTGGCCGTCCCCTAAATCCAAAAGGAGCAATTGTTGTTTTCTGCATATTTGTCTCAAGACATAAATATGCAAGTGCAAGTGGTTAAAACTTGTATCTATGCATTTCCTGGCCTCATCAGATTGCTTTTCTACTTTGTCCAATTCAGCAGCTTTTGCTGCTGCAGCTGGTAGCAGCTGCTCCTTGCAGCTTGTGTCAAAGCCATGTAGTCTGAAGATAACAGGGCTGGAGAGTTGCACGTGTTCTGTAAATTGTTTTATAATTGCATCTGACTTACAGGTGCTCACACATGCTGTAAAGCAGGCTCAGACACACATTTCTTTTGAATCATAGGTTTAGCCTTAGCCTTCTTCGTAAGTGGACCTCCAGAGTCTTCTGAACTCAGTACCAGTGTGGATGAGGTGTAATGCCTATCAGCCAAAGGAAACCTGGCTACCTTGTCTCTGTGTATCATTACATCAATACTTCATTGAAACTCTTCTCCGTGTTTAAAGTATCTTTTCTGAGAAGCATTGGTAGTCTCGTAATATATTACTGGTGATTGAAAACAATAAAAATAGATCTGAGTCTTCCCACTTGCTCTTTTTTTAGAAGCCATAGAAGCGTGATTCTACTTCATTGCTAGGGAAGTAGAATTAGACTTGATCCTGGGACAGGATGATTTCAATATCATATTCATTGGAAATCATATGTGACTTAATGTTGGCTGACAAGTTACTATAGGTCAGCTATATGGGAGACATTTAATTGCGGGGACACTGGCGAGACAGACATTATTGTCTCCGCTAAGTGGGTAATAAATGCTGGTGGCTACAGCTCTGTTGACTGACAGCCACTCAAAGAGTTGTCAGTTTTACCTGTTCACTGACCTATCAGCAATATGTTATAGTTACTAATGTAGTTTCTTGTTGTGTTTTGAATTTTCATCAATATAATCTCTAACTATAGTTATAATGTCCAAAACTGGTGATTTCTATGTATCTGGACCATTTGTGAATTTATTGTCTTTCTTTTAAAAAAGGATTTATTTTTATTTTATTTATTTTATTTCTGTATTCTCTCTCTCTCTCTCTCTCTCTGTGTGTGTGTGTGTGTGTGTATGTGTATGTGTACATATGGATGCCCTGAGAAGAGCTAGAGTTACACGTAATTGTGAAACAACCAGCATACATACTGAGGACCAAGCTTGAGCCCTCTATAAGAGCAGCAAGCGCTTTTACCTTCTGTGCAGTCTCTGTCCAGCCTCCTGAAATTGTTTCTATTGTTGGTTTGTCTTCTGTTGGTTTTGTTTCTTGATACATTTAATTATTTTGATCAAATATTGGACACTCTGGAGGTTCTGACATTTCCACTTTCTATAGGATTTCTTTAGCTTCTTGCATGTAGTCAGACCAGGGAAGCCACTAATTCTCATGAGAGCCTGTCGAAGCTATGTTTCAGTCCAGCTTATTTGCACTCTCCCTTTCCAAACGTCTCCATTTCCAGGGATCTCCATTGGGTCCCTTTGGTGGTGCATATAAAATCCGGTGGAATTTAAAGTGGCCTCAGATCTTGTTGGACACTGTGAAAGGATCTTATAATCCTAACAAGCCTGTATAAAAGACACACAATCCAGGTATTTTCTTTACCAGCCATAAGCCTAGATTGGACAAGTTTAGAGCTATACTTATTCCCCAGCTATAAAGTCCCCGTTACTTGCTGTTTCTCCTTGCCACATGGTCCTGGTCCATGGTGTCTTCCTCTACCTCTGTCTTCTCCCATTTATCTTCCCCCTCTACCTGCAAAACTCTCACTGGAACCTTAAGCCCCACCTTTCTCCCTCCACTGCCCATCACAGGCTCTAGCTAGCCTTTTATTGACCAGCTAAACTGGGGAAATGATCCATATAGCATCACTTTGTGTATGTGAGGATCTGCTCATTGTCTGGTGCAACCACATATTGAGGAACCAGTATTTAGCATTAGAATACAAGCAGCATTGTACCAACCCCTTACAGGACCCTGGACTCCTGCGTTTTTCTTTTTCTTGTGAGTGCAGGCATAGTTGTAGCTGTTTCGGTTCCCTGCACTTCTCTGCCCGGGTTTGCGTAGGATCTGTGAGCATCTTCAGAAAGTGCTTCTGTGACTGCAGCAGCACCCCCTGCTCTTGGGGGGGAGGTTTTTGGCTTCCAAAGCCCTCTGCTTTGCTGGCTCCAAACTTTAGCTGTCGTCTTCTCAGCCCAGTTGATGCTCTTCTCATGTTTGCTTTTCCTCCTTCTTAACTCCCCCCCCCCCCCATAGTGCTGGGATTTGAACCATAGAATCCAAGTCAAGTGCTTGATCTTAGAGCCATGTTCTTCCTACTATGTTTTGAGATGGGCTCTCACTACACTTGTGATCCTCCTGCCTCATCTTCCAGTCCTGGCAATGCTATGAGAGATTGTCTCAGGGCAGTTTTTGTTTTTGTTTTCCTTTCTTACCTTCCACCACAGTTGCTGTAAGGATGTGGTATTATGTATTAAGTAGAATGTAAATTGATTTTGTTAAGTTTTTTTGTATTTGGCATTTAATATAACGATTAGCCAGTTGGATTTTGATGGAATTTTATAGTGACTTTTTCTTACATAAAAAATGGTTTGTTTCTAAAAGCAAATTATTGAACCCGAGTCACTTCAACAGCACTATTACCTCTGAACAAATAATTTCCCAAAATATTCTTCATTACATATGAGTGTAATTTTATATAATTTATGACTTTTTCAGATTGTATTAAAATCAAGAAATTTAATGTTTTCCCCCCACTTTCTGTTTTGTTTATTGAGTAGCCTTTAAAGTTGTTTCTGTTCTCCTGCCTTGTGGGCCTAATAGATTGAACTCAGATCGTCAATCTGCTTTCCTTGCAGCAGCATCTTGTAGCCTTTTTATAGATTATTTCTCTGTGTGTGTATGATGTATGCGTCTTCTCCGTGGGGTTGGAACCCAGAAGCGTGGGTGTGGGGGTTGAAGGGTAACTGTCTGGCACTGCTTCCTCCCACTGTGGATCCCAGGGTCAGACTCAGGGGTTGGGGGTGCAGCAGCCCGTTTACCTGTTCCTGGCTTTTGGACCCAGCCTTTCCCCACTCCCTATAGAACTATTTCACACATTCTTAAGATGAGGACAACCTTAAAAATATTTGAAACATTTATATTGTGAAACTGTAATACCTGAAGTTTTTTTTAACTGCTTTCCATTGTAAATAATTCAAGGTAGACATGGTTGATTTTCTGGTGCAAAAAAAGTGTTTGTGGATTAGAACTTCAAAGCTACTGGCCAAGAGGAGAAACATAGAAACCTACAATTAAGTTTGTTATTAATAACTGTAGTAAAAGATGACTTCCCATGGGAACTTGAGGCTGTTGTTAATTCTCTTTTTCAGCCCACACCCCTCTTTTGCATAGGATGTTATTAAATGAGGCAGTGACCAATCAGAGCCTCCCCACCCCCAACCTCAACATGACTGTCTCATGCTGGGTATGAGGTCAAGTTTTACAGTTTGCAAGGGAAAAACAAGAATTCCTGTCAGAGTTAAGTTTTAATCACCAAATTATAAAACTAGACCATATAGTCACTTACTAAGACCAAATACACCATAACTACCTCCAAGACCATATAGTCACTTACTAAGACCAAGTACACCATGGAATTCAGAGTCTCATGACTTGCCACTCTGTCAAGGTGCTTTGGATACCATGTTAGGAAGCAGCATCAGAGAAGGGGAAATTTTGAATGTTTTACTTATAAAATAGAGTTTTGTTTGAACTGTCATTGGCAATTGAGACTGTAGGGAGATAGCTCCTCTCCATGGGATGAATGCATCCTAGAGTTTGAGGTCAGGTGCATCACCCCGGAAGGCAGTGGCTGCAGTACTTGGACAGCTGTGGTGGTTTGAAAGAGAATGGCCCCCAGAGCTCATATTTGAATGCCTGGTCCCCAGTTAGTGGGACTGTTTGGGAAGGATTAGGAGGTGTGACCTTGTTGGAAGAGGTGTGTCACTAGGAGTTGGCTTTGAGATTTTAGACACCTACTTCATTCCCAGTTTTCTTTCTCTGTCTCTGTCTCTCTGCCTCTGTCTGTCTGTCTGTCTGTCTCTCTCTCCCTCCCTCTCTCTGTCGTTTGCTTGTATCTCAAGATTAAATTCTCAGTTACCAATGCCATGCCTGCCTGCCACACTCCCTGCCATGCTAGTGTAAGCCCCTGTAAACTGTTTTTTGTATAAGTTGTGTTGGTCATGGTCTCTGAGCACAGCAATAGGAAAATAACTAAGATAATACTGTTCCCTGGAGTCCTAGGAAGAGCATTATTTACATTCTAGTGAGTTTAGAGTTCATTATGGTAAATAAATACTTGAAGCAAATAAAATACTATAGATGTACTATATACACATGTGTACTGATAGGGTAGGTACATTTGTGAGACACATTAAACTTGTTTTAAAAAAAAGATTCAAATCTTCCAATTTCTTTTCATTCATGGAAAAGCTGTCATCTGAAAGCTTGCTAGCTCTAAATTAGATTCTTTCATTAACTGATGTCATAGACCTAGTGAATTTACCATCCTTACCCTTGAAAGTCAACACTCCTCCTTCCCCACCAAATAAATGAGATCTGCTGTTCTGAAGTGTCAGTAAACTTCTTGTAGACCAGGCTGGCCTCGAACTCAGAAATCCGCCTGCCTCTGCCGCCCGAGTGCTGGGATTAAAGGCGTGCGCCACCACGCCTGGCTGCCAGTAAAGTTCTTGAGACTAAGAGCCTGCACTGTGAAGTCCACTCAGACAGATGGAAGGACATTGCTGCTAATGTAGGACCACAATGGACTTATTAAAAGCTGCAGAAATGGTGTAGACTTTTATTTTTAATGAGTTTTAGTAATTCAAAGCAAAAATTCAGCTTGGGAAATGTCACTTTATGATTCCGCTAAATGTGGAATTACAGCAGGACTCTTTTTTTTTTTGACTAACAAAACATCTGTTTGAAGGAAACCATTAAAAATTGGATGATTTAAGAGCTGAAGGGGTCTGCAACCCTATAGGTGGAACAACAATATGAACTAATCAGTACCCCCAGAGCTCGTGTCTCTAGCTGCATATGTAGCAGAAGATGGCCTACTTGGCCATCATTGGGAAGAGAGGCCCCTTGGTATTGCAAACTTGATATGCCCCAGTACAGGGGAATGCCAGGGCCAAGAAGTGGGAGTGGGTGGGTAGGGGAGCAGGGTGGCGGGAGGGTATAGGGAACTTTTGGGATAACATTTGAAATGTAAATGAAGAAAATATCTAATAAAAAAATAAAAAACAAAAGAAAACAATTTACTAGTAATAAAAAATAAAACTGGATGATTTGATTTCAAGTCTATTTGCTTTACTGTGAAACTCATTTATTTTATTAAAAAAGTCTATTGATTTGCCTAAGGCAGATTTTATGTATTTTAGGCTAGCTTCAGACTCACCATGTAGCTGAGGGTGATACTAAACTTCTGATTGCCCTGTTTCCCAAGCTTGGGGGTGCTTACCACCGTGCCCAGTGTTTACAGTGCTGGGAACACAGGCTTCATGCATGCTAGGTAGCTCTGCCAACTGAGCTACACATCCAGCTTGAAGTGCATTTATTTAATGTATCAGTAGTAATTATGAACTCATTACAAATCTCTGACTGCATATAGAAAGGATTTTCCATTTTTTGTGTGTTTATTGTTGATTGTGCCTTAGTGAGTCATTGCAGCTGTTGTGTAAACTCAGATCCTGATGTAAATAAAATGTTATGCTAATAGAAATAAGCTTTACTTTCTTTGAAAATAAGTGATGTTTTCTTCATAGTTTCGTCTCTATATATTTTTTTTTATAGGTTTTTGTTTCAGGTTTAAGATCACATGATACAAAGAAATGTGACTGATGTTTAATGAAGCCCATGCCTCATTCCCAGATGAGTGGTATTATTGACAGTCCGTGCATGCCATGAGACGATGAACTGCCCTCCTGGCTTTTTAATACCTACTGCTGTCTTTTCAGTGGGTGTGTGCATGTGTGTTTGTATATTTGTTTTGAGGGTAGTTAGAACTCAGCCTTACCACATATAAGCCATCCCCACAACCTTACTGTTATTACTCAGTGGGTGATCCTGTGAGGGATATTACATCAAGGTAACCTACGGAATTTCATCCTAAGGGTCTTGGAGCTTTCTGACATTAGTATAGTTTCTGAGATCCACCTTGCTTTTACCTCAGGACTTAAGATCACATGATATAAAGAAATGTGACTGATGTTTAATGAAGCCCATGCCTCATTCCCAGATGAGTGGTATTATTGACAGTTTGTGCATGCCATGAGACGATGAACTTACTGTATGCATGTGTGGGGAGGGTGTGTATTTTGCTGTTTATTGTTTCACTCTGTTTGTTTAATGAGCATCTCTATGCCAGAAATTATAAATAGAATTTATTGTCTAATGGAGAAGACACAGATGGTGACATATGTCTATAGTAGAGGGTCAAATAGGCCTTGGGGGTCTGTGATATACTGTATCACAGTGTGTGTGTGTGTGTGTTGTGTGTGTTGAAATAGTGTGTAGAGTTGTTTGTTCTTAGTTATCTGAAGTGAAATCACAGCAAAGTAAAAAAATTAAACAAAACAAAATTGTGGAACATAATGTTGATTAGTCCCCCTTTATCTCTAAGCTAGCTTTCATTTCCCTTGTCGTGTCCATGTTCACCCATGCTTTGAGCCCTTGTTTGATTTGTTCATGGTCATCTCTATGACTTCTCCTGCCAACCATTGCTTAATAATGCTGCTTACATGTGATGGAAATTGTGTCTATAGTAGACAGTTCCAGAAGTAGAGAGCTAGTTGTAGTCTAGGTCTTCCTACATGATTAGCATATTATTAAGTTCTTAGATTAATGAGTCTTTCTTTAAGGCCAACTAATAGTGGGCTGTGCACATTGGTGGTTGGCCAGCCACTGCCATCTCAAGGCTTAGCCACAGCACAGAGCTCTGTTCCAGGGAATCATTTTGCTTTTGCTTCTGTTTTCTTTTTCAGCTCTCTTTGTTGCTCATTCTCCTTCCTCTAGACCCCCACTGCTCCTACGCCATCCTTGTGCGGATAGATAGACCCTCCTCTCCATGGTGCTCGGCTAGCTGGCCTGTCCCACACTGCCCTCTCATGGTCAGATTGAAAAAAAAAATCAATGCTCCAAGGCATGCTAATCAAAAAACAGATAGCGACATTCCTCCACCCACCTGCTTCTTGGGTTCAGGGAGTGTTTGTTCAAAAAGGACCACCCTGACCATTCATGGAACCTGCTATGCAAATGTGCTATTGTTAGAGGTTCATAGAAACTGTCTTGAGAAATAACTGCACAATTATCAGGTATTTTTCCTTGTGACTTGTGACTTCATTGTGACTCTTAACTGGTATTTTTGGTATTTTCCAACCACGCCCTTCCCACCCCCCTGAGTTGTGCTTTCTTCCTTTAAATACCTCCTTACCCAGCTACTCGGGGCCCACGGTCCTCTACCCTTGCGTGGTGTATAACTGTGGGTCCTAGAGCGCTCTTGGAATAAAAGTCCTCTGGCAGTTTGCAAAAAAGAAAAAAACTGTGCTGTTCACCTGTAGAGAGCGCCGTTTCCAGAACTTTCCTGACCTCCAAAGGAAGGACTGTCAGTCAGAGTTGACTTAGAAGTAAAATGCTTGCACCTGGATGTCATGCTTACCATGGCCTGCCTCTTTAACCCTGCTTTATTGCTAGTGACAACTTCGATAGTCACAGATGCTCAAGCACATGCCTTAGAGTGCCCCTGGGCCACGCCACAGCATATTCCACTAAGCACTGTAGTTAGGATTCTGATAGGGACTTTGGAAAATTTTTCTTCAGTTCTGTCTCCATCTTAAACCCCTCTCCACCCAGAATACCGTACTATGTTAGAACAAGCATAAGAAATTTAGAAGAAATGAAAAATGCTAAAAACTGGACAAATGGTTTCTACTTTCTATTTTACAGGAACTCTTGACTAACCAGAAGAGCAGGTTCAGCTTGTGATTATTATGCGTCCAGTGTGCTGTTGCAACCCTTCTTCCCCATCATCTGTAACCATGCTCAAAGCCATGACACACAGCCCTGGCCTGGGAGGGCTCCGTCATTTTCCCCTTCGTGTTGGGTGGGTTTCCTTTTTAGAAGTGCTCTTATCTTAAGAGCAGCTGCTGTTATAACTTACCCTTATATTGATATGAACCTATTTTGTGTATTTTTTTTTTTATTTGCTGGTTCTTCCTGGGAGGTTTTGAGTATGTATATCCTCTATTTACCACTTAAGGTCCAGTAACTCTTAGACTCTTTGTTGTTAAAGGCAACAAGCTCACCATTATCTCACTGTGATTCAGGGTTCTTCATTGCCATGCCTTATAACATTAGTGCTTGGAGCAGAAGCATGGTGCTCCCAGGAAAATTCCTTTGCCACCAAACGTTTGCCACACCACCATCATTTCTTCCTAAATTACAATCTGTTTTTTATTGAGCAGTCTTTTCCCTGTCTCATCTATAGCAGTTTATTCTTTGGGGAGTTGTCGGAAAAACACAGCCAATGATTCAGAAGATAGTTTTGTGTAGCCTAATGTTTGGCTCTCATACAACTGTGATTTGCTCTTAGACGTCTTGGCTGAATTGTGAGATTAATGTTCTTGGGTGTGGGAGATAGTAGAACTGTAATATCACACTGCTGCTTTAAGGAGGCAACCATATGCATAGAACAGCGTCTCCTCTTAGGAGCTGGCAGGCTATTTGAATAGTCACTTTGCATGATGGTGAAACTTAAGCTGAGTTTTCATTACGCATCATCTTGTAGGCCTGGGAAGTGGAAGGAAGTATCAGCGAATGTTTCTCCGCGGTGCGTCTCCAGGTTTCCGTGGGATTGAAACAGTGGTCATATTCCTTTTTTCATTTTCTTATTAAGCCAACTCTTGAAGCTGGTTTTGCTCTTAATGCTGTGAAGTCAGGAAGAGTTCCTCTCCATGCCCTGCCCCCCCTTCCTTATCTCCCCTCTCCTCCTCCCCTCTTTTTTTTAAAATCTCATTTCTTTATTTCGTCTTTTTCTTCATTTCCTTCCATGTTCAGTTTCCTCTTTTTCTTTTTTTCGTTTTTTTCTTTTTTTAAATTAGCACTAACACGTTTATTTACTAACCAAAGGAATGATCCTGGGTAAACCAAGTTGACATGAAGTTCCATGTAAAGTGTTTGTGATAAAGAGAACTCAACAGTCATGAAAAATAAAACCAAAGAAGTGAAGCGGTTTGTTGCTTATGACCGCTCACTGAATTGAGCATATTCACTCTGGCAGCTAACTCCTGTCCAGGATGATGAGGAAGCCCTCATTGCACCTTCTCGTAGAGCCGAGTGCAGGTGGCATTGTTCGTGACACGCTCCACAGTCATCTTCGCATCCTTCAGATTTCCTGTTACCGTGCTCTCCTTCCCTTCCCATTGCTGGTGCTGGATCAGGGCACCGTCTTGGAAGGTGCAGACCGTCTCAGTTTTTCTGCCATCAGCCGTAGTTTCATCAAACTTCTCTCCCAGGGTACAAGAGAACACGGTCGTCTTCACTGTGCTCTCGGTTTTGAAGGTGATGTTGTTGCCATCACAAATAATGATACAGTCTGACTTGGCCATGGCAGCCATCTTCCTAAGAGCCAGTCCTACTCCTAGCTCTTTCATGTACTCCTCAAAGCTGTGGCTTTCCAGCAGGCGCCACTTCCCTTCGAGATCCTTAAGGCTGGCCATGGCCGGAGGGAGAGCACAAAAGCAGCAGAGACGCGGTGGCGAGGATGCTGTCCAGTTTCCTCTTTTTCATCAATCTGATTATCCATTTGAGCATTCTTCACCACCTTTAAAACTACAGTTGTAGTCTTAAACACTAAGTTCATTTCTGGGATGGGGCTGGTAACCCTGTTTGCTAGGTCATTCATTTACACCTCTTATCTTGACAGAAACTCAGATGAGAAGAGGTCCTCTAGCAGACCAGGGTGAATTTGGAGCAACGGGAGTTAACAGGTTTTTTGCCTGAAATGTGTGTCAGAAATGGACACTTCTGTTTTTGGGAGGTTATATTTTCATTGCTGTTACCTAAATAAGTTTGGCTCTGAAGCAGTCCCAAGAGTTTTTGGAGTTTCCACTACAGGGTGTTGATTTTTGCTAAGCTAGAAAGGCAGATGTTATCTGGTGGCACCTGCTGATACCAGTGGGCCTTTCTTCACTGAATAGAATACTGCCCCACTGTAGAATCTTTAGAAACGAAGGCCCTTGGCAGAGAGGCTGAATCTGTGAGAGATGCCAGCTTCTCCTATTACTACTCAGGCTTGAGCAGGCCTACCATTTTATACCACTCGGAAAGCTCCATTACTCCTAGGTATTTCCATTCTATACATCATCTTCTCCCTTTTCAGGTAGGATGGGATCTAGCCATGCGTATGATTACAGGGTGCAGAGGAGGCTATGCTATAGGCAACTTGAGTTTCTAAAGTTGAGCATAATGGCAGAATAAAATCTGTATCCATACATGAGCATTTTAGAAATGGAGTTGGTTTTAAGATGATGAAAACTTTGTAGTCTGATATTCCCTGCTAGGCCTCTGTCACAGTCCATGCCATCACCAGGAATTTCATCTTTGTCTCATAATCTTAAGCAGTATATGTGCTAAGTCGAGTGAAATGGAGTTGGACAATATCAAAGTCAAGGTCACTTCAAAAATGGGGCAACTTAATTATTAGCCCCTCTTTGATCCTGTAAAACCGGACCTGAGCTGGAAGGAGGAACTAGCTTAGAGCACAGGAAAAGCCAAAGTGTGTCAGATGTGGGGAGGGGAAGTCACTTTTGACCAAAGCACTGTCCTTAAACTGGAAAGTTCTATTGCAGTCTGGTGTGGCTCTGTTGTCTTCTTGTTGTCGGCTTAATTCTAAGGGTAAATTCTTTACAGTTAGACTGGTGGGTCAGAGTCTAATAGCAGAGAATTTTGGTATATTATCAAGTTTTTTTGTGTTTATTTTTAATTTTAAATTGTTTGATAGTGTTTCCCCACTTTGTCTCCTTTGCCCTCCTTCTCCCCCAGAATTCTTCTCAGCAAGTCCCTCTCCTATTGTCATGTCTTCTTTGTGAGTGCAGTTAGAGTCTCTTGACTAAGTGTGGGCTGGGAGTATTTCTCAGCGACTATATCACTGAACAGGACAGCGCTTTCTCCAACCATCCTGTCAACAACGGTTCCTCAGGAAGAGGTAGGCGCCTCCTGTCCCCTGCCCAGGTCAGGGTGGAATGCTGTGGGGCTTGTGCATGTATCTATTGCTGCAGTGTATTCCTGAGTGACTGGCTGTGTCATGCCCAGAAGACATATCCCTGTTCCTTACCTCCCCATCATCTTGCCTCTTGTTATCATCTCCACTCTTCCACAGTGTCCCCTGAGCCTAGGAATGGTGAATCCTAGAGTCTCATTTGGGGCCAAGGGATGGATGGTAGATCATAGCTGTCTCATCCCGGGCCAAGACCTTGGCCATCACTTATTCTCTGGTCTCAGGGAATTGTGGGTCCTGCAGACCCCAGGCCTACTTCAGTAGGCATCTCCTCTGTTGAAGGGTGGTGCAGCACTCACCAACACTGCAACACTGACAGCCTATGGCTAGAGCTTGCACTGAAGTATGGTATGATTCCTACCTCCCCTTTTTTTGAATAGAGGAGATGTTTTCTCATATAAGGCCCATATTGAATATTTACTTTAAAATTCCTTATATATTAAGTCTTAACACTTCATCTGAAGGTTGTGAAATTTACTATCCTTCAGGTTTCATTTTCTTCTTGATAAATAAAATTAGGGCGCCCTCTGCTGATTTAGAAAGGAATTGCTGGATTGGAGTAATCAGGTTTAGGGACAGATTTTCTGCTTAAGCTTGTTTTCCTTTGTGTGGATCCCATCTGCCTGTCACTAGGCTTGTGAATGAGTAGTTAAACCACAGTGTGGAATAGGTAGAGCTACGGTGAGTGGAGACACTAAGAGATAGACCGGCCCGGCACACGCAGGGATGTGCGAAACACTGAGGGAGGGAGGCATCAGTGTGATGTTGTTTGTTTGTTTGTTTGTTTGTTTGTTTTTGGAGACAGGGTTTCTCTGTATAGCTCTGGCTGTCCTGGAACTCACTCTGTAGACCAGGCTGACCTCGAACTCAGAAATCCACATGCCTCTGACTCCCCAATGCTGGGATTAAAGGCGTGTGCCACCACGCCCGGCCAGTGTGATGTTTAAATGACTTTAACCAAGCATTGCATTTTAAGGCATTTAAAGTCTATCATGAAAGTGCTCTGGAGTCACCATCTAGTTTTATTTAGAGCAAACATGTTATCTGTCTTAGAAAGATCGTGCTGGCAGTGATGGACAGCGTAGGCTGGAGTTGGCCAATTAGAGCCTTGGTAGACACAGAGCTTTGAGGTATAGGACACTGGGAAACATGGGATTTGTTGTTGTTGAGCCTGTGGAAATGGCCTAGTTACTAAAGTGTTGTCACAGGCTTGAGGGCCTGAGTCTTATCTCCAGAACCATTGTTAAAAATGCTAAGGGTGGTCCTCGAGAAACTCGAGGCCACAAGGAAGGAGGGTACCTTGTGGGAGAGGAGGAGGGAGCATCCTCTTTGAGGCAAAGGGGAGAGGAGCTATGGGGTAGGGACCTGGAGGGGGGCAACAGCTGGAATGTAAATAAATAAAATAATTAATTAAAAAAACCCGCTGAGGGTGGTGGTGTACGTGTGTGATCCCAGTGTTGAGGAGGCAGATCCCTGGGGCTCACTGGCAACCAGTTTAGCCTACTTTGTGAATTTCATGCTTGTGAAAGATCCTGTCTTAAAAACAGAAGGGTGGACAGCTCCTGAGGAATGGTACTGAGGTTGTCTTCTGGTCTGCACACACCAACACATGTAAGCATCATACATGTACACGCAAAGACACATAAGCATAAACAGGTGCACAAACCAACACACATAAGCACACGGAATTAATAATAAAAGTATTAACATTTAGAAACACTGGAAGATCACTATACTGAACACTTGTCGTGTGGAAATCCAGAAGATGGTGACATTTTGCCACACACATGTTCTCCCTGTCTCTGTCTGCTGGAATATATCTGAGTAAATTGCTATTACCTTCACATGGCTAAATACTTTTAATAAGCACATCTTCAAAAAAATGTTGCCAGTGGAAAGATAGGGGCTAAAGTTAGGAAGTCAGGTTTTGGATATGAAGATAGTAGTTCTATTGTAGTCAGTAAGAAAATGATATTTGCTCTACAGTTATCAGTTTGTGATTATCTACAGTTATTAATATATGGCTATGTACTATTTCCATCTCTGAGTTTTTTTGGAGACTGGTGTATAGCAAGTGCTGTTAATTTTTAGCCTTAAAGACGTAGAAAGTTTTGTTTTGATTAGGAAAAGAAGCTCAGGAGGTCACAGTTCATGGCAAGCAGTGGCCTGCGGTTGAGTGAGGAGGGGAGCTTTCACCTTGGAAGGACAGACGTCTGATTAGAGAGAAGGTGACCAGACTTCTACCAGGGTCAAGGACTGAGTCCTCTCATCATGCCAGAACCAAGACAAATGGAAGTTTCTGTGACAAGTTAGTCCTACACTGAGCACAGGTGTGGTCCTACTGTGTGATGGCATATAAGCAGCAGGCAGATTGGCTGTCACTTGCAGGAAGCCCTTAACACTAGAAGAGGGGACAGGGTATGTCAAAGAGCAGAGGGTATAGAGGCTGACCTGCATCCCTTCAGTTGGCCCTGGAAACACTTTAAGCTCCTAAGGGTGATGAGCAGTCTTCCTGTTTGAGCAGAGCTGGAGGGAATGAATATTATGAATAGTGTGCCACACTGGAAGCTGTTATGTTCTCACCACTAAAATGGACAGGAGGTCTAGCTTTCATTCATTCATTCATCCATTCATTCATTCATTCATTCATTCTAGCCCTCACTTTTAGGAGTAAGCAGAAATGGAGCAGTGAATAGCACAGGCACCTGGGGTTCGCACTCTAGTAGGAAAGATGATTCATTGTAAATTTGATACTTGAAGTACATACTCAAATTTGGAAGTGAAGAAGGGTGGGATCTCTGTGAGAGTTTAGTGAAGGAGGCCAGGGAGACGCCCCAAGGTGATGCCTGAATTTCCTCAGCTCATTGGGGTGCAGAGACTCCTGCTCAAAGTTGGTGTTAGCTCCTGTTTTTCGTGAGTGCATGTCTCCTCTCAAGAAATGGCATGGAACTGACTTAGAGCTGGCTTCCATGTGGTCCTGAACATCTTTTTATTATAGTATGTCCCCCTCCCTGGTGCAGTGACTTTTCTTTTCTGGTCCTCAAACATTTGTCTCTGTCTCTGTGTCTGTCTCTGTCTGTCCCTGTCTGTTTGTCTCTGCCTCTCTGTCTCCGTCTCCCTGTCTCTTTGTCTCTCTGTCTCTCTCTGTCTGTCTCTCTGTCTCTGTCTCTGTCTCTGTCTCTGTCTCTGTCTCTCTCTCTCTCTCTCTCTCTCTCTCTTGGTGTTGGGAATGGAATACAGGCTGTAGCACATGCCAAGCAAATGTTCAACCACTGAGCTATATCCTCGGTCCTGGATTTCTAACGTTATATTTGTCATATTGTTTTCACTTGTATGTCCTGTTATTACAGAGGAAGTGTAGGAGAGTGTCTGCATGTCAGCTCAGTGACTTGTAGAGTTCTGTAAAATGTGCTTTTGGATAAACACTCCCATAGCTTTTAAGCAATGACTCTCATGTTACTTTCCATAGTAACTTAATTTTTTTTCTGTTTTCACTAGACTGGAAATGTTAACTTTTTCTTTTCTTTTCACTTGATTCACCCTGGACACTTAAAATTCTCTAATTTAGATCTTATGGGATGTAAATTAAAAATTTGTAGAGTCAATAGATTGCAGCAACTAATGTGAATGAATGTTAATTATTAGCATCATTAAATACAACACTATTAAGATATATAGGATAAGGTTTTGTTTGGGTAAAATGGACTTTGTGAGGTTCTTCAAGTTTTAAAACACAAAGGGCCAGTATGACAATGAGTCCCCTGCAGTGTAGTGTTCAACTTCTCTCTACTCTGTAATGTTGGTGTTTTGAATGTTTAAGGGGCTTATTTCTATCTATTCTCACCTTTCAACACCAGTAAAATATGATAAGAATCATGGATATATGTTCTCATGAAGGGCAGTGGGGATTTTTTTTCCAAGCATGAGGCTAGATCACCATGGAGAAAACCAACTAATACAAACATTTATTATGAATGAGCAGTAGTTGGGCTACATATACCATTGCATCACTGTTTGCCTTTGGTATTCTCAAAAAACACACATATTATAAACATGTATTGACATGACTATTTAGTGTTTAATTAATTAAATTTAATTTCGAGCTGTTACTAATATGAAAATATAGTTAATTTTGCTGTTAAATACTACTTTTAAAGCAAGAATTGGTTTTTTAAAATCTTATTTACCATTTTATTTATTTATTTATTTATTTATTTATTTATTTATTTATTTATTTATTTATTTTTGGACAAGAATCTCAGTGTGCAGTGCTAGGTGGCCTAGAACTTACTATAGAGGCCAGACAGGGATTACAAACATACACCATGTACTGGGGAGAGAGGGTGTCAGTGTTTTGTTTGGTTTTGTTTTTTCGTTTTGTTTTTGCATAGGTATAGTTCCATGTATGTGGACACATTTGTATGTGGGTACATGATTAGGTGTGTGCACGTGTGTGGAGCTCAGGTCTGGTACTTTCCTTGATTCTTTTCACTCTGCACGTTGTTTATTAACACAGATCTCTTGCTGAGGCCAGGGTATCCTATTTCCAGGTCATTTAAGTAGCTACCTCGTCCCAGAGACCTCTTGTCCCAGATCTCCAGAGTATTGAGGTTACAGTGCTACTATGCATGCCAGGCTTTCCTGTGGGCTCTGGGGATGCTAAGGGACTCCTCTTCATGCCTGCACGACAGGCCGCTTATCTCCTGGGCCATATCACAATAAGCTTATTTAATTTTTTGTGTACATGTGTTCACACATGTCTGATTGTGTGTGTGTGTGTGTGTGTGTGTGTGGTTGTGTGTATGCGTGTGCGCACATACATGCCATGGTGTTTGTGTGGAGGTTAGAGGACAACTGTGTCAAGTTGGTTTTCTCTGTGTACCTCCGGGGATCAAATGAAAGTTGCCAGGCTTCAGTGGCAACCTCCTTTTCCCAGCAAGCAGTCTGTCTCATCAGCCCCAGAGAGGTTTTTTGTTGTTGTTTTTCATCTTTTTGTTTTGTTTTGACAGCCATCATATATTGCTTAGGAAACTTACAAAACTGACAAATTTGTACAGTTTTGTTGTAGATTATTAAACATAAAATTATGTTCATACATATTCGTTTTTAGTTTTAGGTTATATTTGAAACTATAGCAGTATAAATAGGACAGATAATTTACATAAAAGTCAAAGTACAGGGGGCTGGCGAGATGGCTCAGTGGTGAAGAGCAGCTGCTGCTCTTGTCCAGGACTAGGATTCAGATCCAGGGGAGGAGCAGGGCCGCCTGCCGCCTGCTGCCCGCAGAAGCCCATGCTGGAGTAAAGGCCTTCTCCTTCAGTCTTGAAGGTTTATCAGTTCCTCCCTGGGATTCTTCCTTTCTGTGATGATTCTGACATTTGTTTCTCTGTTTGTGGAAACCAGTACACACTTTTTTATGAGGGACCATATAGTAAACACATGCTAGCTTTACAGGCTGTAATAGTTGATCTTTGTTGAGTTTGTAAGGTGTGAAAATTTTTTTTTCTTTTTAGTTTATGTTTTCTTGAAAAAAACTTGGATGTTTTGTTTGTGGTTATATAGAGCATTTTGTTGTACCTGGGGCTTGGCCAGATCTAAGCATGTCTAGAAATTTCTTCTCTATTCTGACATTAAGTCCCAATGGTTTTCTAGGAGGAAAATGAGGCATGCTGAAATGTGTGCTTTCCTGAGTGATGCTAAGGGGTGCTACTCTTTCTTACAGTGTTGGGTGATGCTAAGGGGTGCTACTCTCTTACAGTGCTGAGTGATGCTAAGGGGTGCTACTCTCTTACATGCTGAGTGATGCTAAGGGGTGCTACTCCCTCTTACATGCTGAGTGATGCTAAGGGGTGCTACTCTCTCTTATAGTACTGAGTAGTGGCAGTGAGCCCTGGCTCTCAGTCAGTCATGCATCTGTAAGGTGAGACAGCCCACAGCACTTTTCTTTTAGGAGTTGGGATGTTAGAGATATTAGTGTTTTGACTTAACTGACAATGTACTCAGGCTTGACCCTATCATAGCCAAGGTGTGTCTGTCATGACAGAATCTAAGAGTCTTAGAATAGTAAAAAATGGAATTGAATTTTATGATTGACAATGGTGTTTTAGATATTTCTGCATTATTTTGCGCCCTATTCCCCACCCTAAATAGTTGAAAATAAGTTACCTTTTTTTGAGTATTTGAATAATAACTAATAAAAAATGTTGCTGGAAGATATGCTCCTTGTAGATCTGTAAGATAGTAGCAGAAAGGTTGAAAAGATACAGACTAGTCATCAGCACACTTGGCCCTTGAGTTTCTGGAAGCAGTAGAGGGACACAGTCATGCATACATTATGTTGAGACGTAGGCCGATGACCCCAGAACCCTATGTGTTGCTGTATGGTCATCATAGAAGATGATTGCTAGGCTTTGATACAGACGATCAGTTTTCAACACCTTTAGTCTCTACACTTTTCTATAGTCTTAAAAGTTATTAACAGGGTTATGATTTTATGGGTGATACAAATCAATATTTAACTCATGAAACTTAAAAAGAAATTGAAAAACTGTTTCAGATAATTTAAAAATAACAACACTAACAAACCTGAAAAATATCAAGCCAGGCTTGATCTTCAGTTCCATAAATTCATACTGTCATGAGCATGTGCACACATTCTCTCTCTCTCTCTCTCTCTCTCTCTCTCTCTCTCTCTCTCTCTCTTTCTCTCTCGCTCTCTCGCTCTCTCGCTCTCGCTCTCTCACTCTCTCACTTGCTTTCTCACTCTTTCTCTCTTGCGCATGCGTACACACACTACACACATACATCCTTTCACAGCAGCATTAGCTTACATGTTAATGCAATATTTTAGTCCCTACCCCTAATTAGGTTTTTGTTTGTTTGTTTGTTTTTGAGACAGGGTTTCTCTGTGTAGCCCTGGCTGTCCTGGAACTCACTCTGTAGACCAGGCTGGCCTCGAACTCAGAAATCTGCCCGCCTCTGCCTTCCAAGTGCTGGGATTAAAGGCGTGCGCCACCATGCCCGGCCCCTACCTTTAATTAGTAGCAAATATATTTTATCCTTGGCTTAATAGAATTTTTTTCTCATATGTATTTTTTCTTCTAATTTTTTACTCTATGTCTTGCATAGAGATAATATCTTGTGCACTGTGTGAAAGCATTCACCTGCCAATAAAAAGCCTTTGGCCAGTGAGCTGAGGCAGGATTAGAAGAAGAGAAACTGGCAGATAGAGAGAGGATTTTTGGGATAGAAACGCGCGTGGAAAGAAGATTCACCCTAGAGACAGAAGAATATGGTCACATGAATCTGAAGAGCAGGTAACCAGCCACATGGTAGAGCTTTAGAATAGAATAAATGGGTTATGAAGTTCTGAGTTGACCAGGCCAGGAAACAGGCCAAGGCTTTTGGTCTAAGCATTTATTCATATATAAGAAGTCTCAAGAGTTGTTATTTTCAGGAATAAAGTGGACAGGTAGAAAACCCTAAGGTTACAGGTGGCAAAGGCTATGACTACAATCTTGTTTAAGAGACATGTAGTCATTGGACCTGTACCTGCTGATGGAATTTGCAGTTTGTTTAGGATATTCTTTTCTGTTAGCACCAAGCCTGGTGTGACTGATTAGAATCACAAAACATATTAGCAAACTTTTGTTGGCTATATGCCCGGTGGTTAGATATTTGCTTTGAATGAATCTTATCCATGCATGATTTTATAACACATTACTAGAAAACTGGAAAATATTGCTTACTAGATCTGCACATCTTCTAAGCAGTATCAACACAATAGCATTGGCTGGTTTCACCATAGACCTTCCTGGGAAGGTATTGGAGTTCATAGTACAGGATGAGACGGGACTCAGGAGTCAACTGAGGACAGACAGACTCTATAGTCTGTAAGTATCTGTAAACATTTGCTCAAAACCTCCTATTTTTATCATCATCATCAGTGCACATCATTAATATTTATGATTTGTCTTGAAGTTATAGATTCACTTATTTCCAGATAATTCAGTTCTCAGCACCCACATAATTTCAGGGGATCCACACCTTCCTTAGGCAAACGTTGACATTTGCTTGATTTACCATAGTTTATCTTCCAACTCCTTTTTTAAGGAAGAGTGCTTCTCTGTGACAGTGGTGATTGCTACAGTTGAGAACTGAAGGTCAACGCAGGTGTGTTAATGACAGCCTTGCTGGCTTTACAGCAACTCTACTTTAGACATCTTCCTTTTGTCACAGATTGTTAAAAGGATGGACAGCCAAATCTCAATGTCATTCTGTATAGAAATAGAAAAAGTGATTCTTAAATTTATATGGGCACAAAATGAATATTCAAAGTAACCCTGAGCAAAAGCAACACTACTGGGGATATCACTATAGCCAATTTCAAGTTATACTACAGAGCAATGATAACATAGACAACATGGTGCTGGCTTCCAAGCAGGCATACATGTCAGTGGTGTAGAATTGAAGATCCAGTTATAAATCCTTGCAACTTCCACCTGATTTTTGATGAAGATGCTACACATACACATTGGAGAAAAGACAGCATTTTCAACAAATAGTGCTGGGGAATTTTGGATGTCTACACATAAAAGGGTGAAACAAGATTCTTATCTCTCATGATGTACCTAAGTCAACTCTAAGTGAATCAAAGGCCTCAACGTAAAACATAACTGCATAGCATAACTGCTAGAGTCAAAGGTAGGACTGGGGAATGTATTACAAGATGTGGGCATAGGCAAGCTCTTCTAAGTAGCACTCAATGAGTTGAATTTCGGGGTTAGGGTGCCCAGATCTCACAGCTAGTACCTAGGTCTAGTCTGGCAGTCTACACCTTGCAGCAGCTAGGCCCTACATTTTTGTGTTCCCACCACCTTCTCATCCACTGCAGCCAACATCTAGACTTCCTCCAGGGTCTGCTCTATGTGCATCCACCTACAGGACCCTTTGTGCTGCCTCCACCACCCCTTCTCTGCCTAGACACCTGAGTCCTCCTGCAGGGTTGAGGCTGGGGAGTAGTCCTGATGTCTTCTGTTGCCTTTCTACAATCTCCCAGCTGTGTCCTGGGCCCCACAGTCAGTCCACTAGCCTAGCTTGCCTTCCCTGCCTTCACTTTGAGGAGCTCTAGTCTTGGGGCAGGATTGTCCATACCTATCTACCACACCAAGGACACTCCTACATCAAGAGAAAGAGCTTAAGGAGAATTAGACGCCCGAGTGATACCCAAGAAGACACAAACATAGGCTGGTGGAAATGATGGGGACAATCCAAGAGTTCAGACTAGAACTCAATCAGGAGATAGAAGGGAAACACAGGAAAGGAACACATAGGAAATATGGGACACCATGGAAAAACTTAAACCTTTGAATTATTGGTGTAGACGAGGGAAAGGATTGTAAGACATGGCATACACCAGGTGTTCAACATCATAGAAGACAACATCTCTAAATGATGGAAAGACATATGTATACAGATGAACACATACACACACACACACACACACACACACACACACACACACACAACCAAACAGACAAAACCGGAAAAGAAAATCCTCATGTCATACCATAGTTAAAACACTAAGTATAAAAACAAGGAAAGTAGACAATGCAAATCACTTATAAAGGAAACCCCATCAAAGTAACAGCTGATTTCTCAATGGAAACATTGGAAGCCATAGAGCTAGAGCAGTGCACTCCATATCGTAAAAGACCATGTCAGGCGACCTAAAATAATATCTCCAGCAAAACCATCTGCTGTGAGGGAGGGAGCAAGAAATTTTTTCCATGACTTAAACAGCCTAAAATTTTTGTGAACAACAAAACAAACCTAAGGAAAGCACAGGAAACGATTTCAGATGGAGAAAAAGGAGCGTAGCAGAGAAATTCTGGTAATAAATACAAAACCATAATCATTAAAATCAAAATATGACTGAGAATAAACACCGTCACCAAAATCAACAGCACAATGACCACAATTTCAACAAAAACCTTAAATGTCAATGGCCATGATTCTCCAATCAAAAGACGCAGACTGATCGAATGTATTAAGACACAAAACTCATCTCTCTTCTGCCTAGAAGAAACATATCTTAGTTCTAATGATAGGGACTGCCTTAGAGTAAAAGAATGGACAGAGAATTGTAATCAAATGGGACCAGGAAGCCAGGAGGTGTAGCTATTCTCCCACAAAGTGGACTAAATGTAAAAGTAACCAGAAGAGATAAAGAGGGACACTTCATTCCAGTCAAGGGAAGACTTAACCAGGAGTCATTACTATCTGAGACATGTATGCACTAAACGCAGGGCCACCCAATAAAAAGTCTGCTATTGGAATTAATGATACACATTAACAGTAATATTTTAATAGTAGATGATTTAAGTACTACTCTTTCCTCAATAGATAGGTCATGTGGATAAAAACATAAACAAACATCAGAATTAACTGACACCATGCATCAAAATGGACTGAACATATTTTCTTTGCTAACACTAAAGAACAAACATTCTACTAAGCAGCACATGAAGACTTTTTAAAAAATAGTCTACATCCTGAGACAAAAAAATCTTTACAAATTCAAAGAGATCAAAATCATCCCATCTTCTAGCTTACAATAAAAAGTGCAAAACATCAACAACAAAAGTCTAGTAAATATGAAAATTCAAAATGAGATTAAATAACTCATTGCTAAACAATGAATAGGTCAAAGAAGAAACCAAGGAACTCAAAAATCTGGGGAAACGAATAAACCAAATCTAAACATACTCTAAGGCAAGAAGTAGAAAAATAAGAGTAGAAATCAACCGAAAAGAAACAAAGAAAACAATATAAGGAATCAATGAATCTAAGACTGGTTCTTTGAAATGATAAGCAAAATCCTCAGAATCTTGGCCGGAAGGAACTAACAAAAGGAAAGAAAGAGAGAACCCAAATGAACGGAATTAGAAAATGAACAGGGAAACATTGCAGCAGACACTAAAGAAATTCAGAATAAAGGAATGCTCAACACAGCTGGAAAGCCTAAAAGGAGTTGATGTCTTTATAGAGGCAGTGAAACCACCAAAATTAAATCAAAGAAGTTATCAACTTAAACAGATCTTGACAAATAAGGAGACTGAAATACTAATAAAGAGGCTTCTAGGGAAAAAAAAAGGTTTAAAACCAGATGGATTCACAGTAGAGTTCTACCATTTGAAAAAGACTTGCAGCTAGTCATTCTTCAGCTATTCTATAACAACAGCAACCAAAAAGAGCCCCCCCCCCCAAACTCCTAAGAAACCAATGCCACTCTAACACCTGAACCAGGTAAAGACAACATGACAATAAAGGAAAACTATAAGCCAATATCTCTAGTGAACATAGACTCAAAAATACTCAATAAAATACAAATAGAATACACACATGCATCCAAAAGTTTATGCACTATAACCAAGTTGGCTTCATCCCTGAAATGTAGGAATAGTTTAACATATAGAAGCCAGTCAATGTAATAAACTGTATGAATGGATTTAATGATAAAAAATCACATGTTCATCTCAATAGATGCAGAGAAAGCCTTTGCCAAGATGATACCTAGGCCTAGAGAATATATGGATGGAGGGAACATATCTCAGCATAATAAAATAAGAAACCCACAGGCAATCCAACTGAAATTAGGAATGACATTTTCCACACAAACTAACCCCAGAAGATTAGGGATTTAAACTTGAAACCCGAGACACTGAAACTTCTAGAGGAAAACATAGGTAGGCAGTAACTACATGATATAGATTGTGACAGGATTTCTGAATGAGACACTATTAGCTCAAGACCAATATTTAACAAGTGGGACTGCATGAAACTAAAAAACTTAGCATAGCAAGGAAAACAATCAACTGGGTGAAAAGGAGACCCATGAAATGGGAGAGAATTTCTGAGACAAGTGTGATATCCAGAACATACAAAACACACCAAAAACAGAGTAAAAAAGAATCCAAACCAAAATCAAACAGCCTATTTGAAAAGTGGGTTTGGCATCTGAATAGAGAATTTGCAAGAGGAGGAGGAGGAGGAAGGAGGGAGGAGGGAAGGAGGAAGAGAAGGAAAAAGAGGATTAAGAGAAGGGAGAGGAGGAGGAAGAAGAGGAGGAGGAGGAGGAAGAGGAGGAGGAAGAAGAGGCACTGGCAGCTAAGAAATAGCTCAAAAATGTTCATAATTCCTATCAATTAGGGAAACAACTAAAACAACCTTGTGATTTCTTCTTATCCAGTTAGAATGGCAGAAATCAGTAGAACAGCCAGCCAACAGCAAAATGCTGGAGGAGATGTGGGAAAAGGAGCTTTCATTCACTATTAGTGGTTTTGCAGTCTGGTACAGCCACTGTGGAAATCAGTGTGGAGAATTTTCAACAGCTAAAATAAATCTACTATATGACCCACCTGGACCACCCCACAGGACTTGATATCATTGTCCAAGATACTTGCTCATCCATGTTTATTGCCATGGTATTTATAATAGCTAGGAAATGGAAATAACCTAAATGTCCTACAACTTTAAAATGTGCATATATACTATGGATATTAGTAAAACAAAACTACAAACTTTTCAGGTAAATGAATGGAACTCGAAAAGGTCACTCTGAGACCAGACCCAGAAAGACAAATGTCCCATGTTCTCTGTTATTCTAGCTCCAGGCCTTTAGATGTGAGCACAATAGCCAGTAGTAACTCCAGAAGCTAGGACAGTACACTGGAGCTAGTGTCAGGATAAGGGCGCTTGAGAGCAATAGAGAGGGGAATGGCAGGTTTATGTAATTGCATAGGGAAATGGAAAGGGGGATCCTTGCAGAAGTCAATAGAGAAGAAGTGGGAAGAGGGTAAAGGAATCACAGGAACCAAGCGATCTGATACGGGAATGGGAAAGGGTGGATCCCTGGAGAGGGTCAAATACAGTAGAAGCAGGCAGGTAGATGAAATAGCAATATAAATAGCTGAAAAAGCCACAAGGAATCAAATTATAAACTATTTACAAAACAAAACAACACCCCCAAAACCCTACAGGGCACAAAGTGTAGAGTGTAAATATACATATGGTTTTAAGAGATTTTCCTCATCTAGGCTAACATCTCTCTCTCCATTAGTCAGAGGCCACTTAAAAGCCCCAACACCAGACTCCAGAAGTCCTCTTTAGAGTTGTTGGCCAGGCTCTCTAAGAGACTTCCCCAAACACGCAGACTATTGTTGTGCTTGGTTGCCCCTGGCCCCCACCCCAAGAGGTGGAAGGTAATTCCAGATTGCTGAGACACTATGCACAGCAGAGACATGGTTCAGAGACCTCTGAGCTGGGCCTGCCCCTTCCTGAGGGCTAGCTTTCATGGTCTTTATTCAGGCCAAGGTACCAGCGCTTTTACTGGATGTTGAAAGTACAAAGAAGAAATATTATTTCAGCATTTTTCCCCAAACATAGTTAAGCCTCAAGCTCCCCCCCCCACCCCACCCCCCTCCGCCGCGCAAGGTCTTTAAGATTGTAGTGGTTTGTGGATGTTCTATGAGAACTATTTATGTGCACAGCACACACACTGTTTCTGTTTGTTTGCTTGTATGTGGTGCTGGAGGGCTTTAAGCACTCAAGGTATGCGCCCAACTAGTGAGCTACATCCTAAGCCCGAACATCATTTCATGTGAACAGATTTGTGGCACGGAGCTCTGTCTGGCTTCTGTCACATCCTTACAACTATGTCTCTGAAGACATACAGATACGTTAACAGATATTAGAGTGTTTCATTTACTAATGTTACTAATGACTCTTCCAAACTGCCCTTTAAAGATTTGCAATACTAGATTTATATTGTAGACGTCTTGGATTCTTTCATTGTTCTGTTAGATTCAGAACTGGAAGCCTGACTGTTAAATCCCTGATCATGGCCATTGTCTCCCAAAATAACAGGCCACTGATAATTGTTACATGATTTGCAGAATGCTTCCATTCCATGTTTGGGAAAACTTGCCCAAGTGGAGATTTATTTATTGTTTTCTTCACTGTATATGCTCACATTAAGCAATAATTTTGCAGGGAACTATGTTGCTGGATGAATTAAGTCAATTTTTCCTTTACAAGAAATAAAAAAGCTCCTTGGACTGGCCAGATAGCTTACAAGTAAATAAATGTCCTTGCCTGGGGAGCTGAGTTCGATCCCTGGAAAGCAGGGTCAAAGGAAAGAATCGAATCCCCAAAGTTGTCCCAGGTACTTCCACATGTGTGATGTAACATTCATGTATCTTATAGGCATAACACAGACACACACACATGCACACATACAGACACACAGACACTCACAGAAACGGTACACATCACTATCACCATCTTCCTTCAGGTACGTGCAGTGCTGTGATTGGCCACTGGATGTCAGCAGTGCTACAGAAGCATTGCATGTAGCCAGGGTAGAATTGAACATTTTGAGCACGTAGACCTTCATGTAGTTCACTGTTTCCACGTGATCAATGCCAGGAAAACCTGATCCAGTGTGATATATAGAAGCAAAGTACAACTGGAATAGTGAAGTTTCAAAAATAAGCCTTTTTAAAGGAGAGCTGTAATGGTCCTGTTGGGTATTGTAAATGCCTCAGGTGCATTTGATACTGCTGTTATGTTCCTGGCATCTAGGTCTTTCTCTTTTTTACGGAAAGATGGATTGAACTTCAATTTACGAATATCCAGTAATCCCTCTCAGGACATACTGTAACAGCTGGTATTTTTTTGTTGTGGTAAATGGGTTCCATACAACAGTCAGCAATAATTACGGCTGTATTCTGACAAATTCCAAAGCATTTTCAATCAATTTAGCCAAGGAAAATAACATTATTACACAAAAATTTAACCCAATTTGAAAGTTAAATCTGCAATACTACTTCATTCCACAAAATGCTGAGCATTTTTCTAGTTAGGATTCTATCTAACTGTTTTTAAAAATTGTACACTTGCACTATTTTAGGAGGAGAACTATGCTGTATAATATATTCTTAGAAGATTATTACTTTTTGATAAACACACAGCCTGGGACAAATTTAACCTTGACGGTTCATCCTGAAAAGAAAGAGAAACGCTAATTCCTTCATGTGTGGCGACACTGGCTTAGAAATTGTTTTGAAGTGGGATATCCAGTTTTTGTCAAAATTCCTGCAATGAGTTCTGTCCCACATTCTATTAAATTTTACGTTTTTTGACAAAAGTATAAATTGGGTTGTGTGACATGTGTAGTTTATAAATGTGAAACACTGTGACTTCTTTAGGTGGTAAAAAGGTAGGATTAGCATAGAGTGTATGTGTTTCTGTGTTTGCGGTGACCGTGCCAAGCATATGCTGACTTCTCATGGCCTAAAGTTATGTGGCCATAGACATATGAAAAGCACCATGTCTGCTTACTTCATAAAGAGGGATTACCCTAGTGGTAGAAGTATGTGTGAATACACTTTATACGTTTTCAATGGTTTTCTTAATTTCTTTCCTGTTAGAAAAATAAAAGTCTGTTAACAATGTATTCTTTAGATTATCAGTGGTCTTTCTGGAGTTCTATTTGCTTTGAATTATTTCATCTGTCCCCTTGCTTTATATAAGGGATATTTTTATGTAGTTAAATCTTAATCCTGATTAGAATAATTTATGAGAGCAAAGCAAAGTTTCTTTGTAAGATTTTTGGAGAAATGGCAATGCCTAAGCAGGGCGTGAGCAAGGTCTGGCTCACCCTCTCCTTTTCATTTTTAATTTTTAGCACAGTGAGTTATATTTTTGCTTGGAATTTAAATAACTGCCGTCCTAATTTTAATTAACACCTTTCTCTGTATGGGTGTGTAGTATGAGCGGACTGTGTTTGCTCGTGATAATGGGAAGCACATGGGAAGATGTCACAGCAGGTAGCCAAGTCCAAGAAGCTCTATTTGATGGTGGATTGTTTTTTTTTTTTTAAATATCAGTTTTCACTTTGATAATTAAAATGCTAATTTAGAAGGCTTTACTGGAATTTTACAGCTGTATTTTTCTCAAGTAAAAGCAGCTCGTTTGTCGTTATTCTGTAATATGAATCAGCAATTTAGAGTCTTTAGGAATTGAAGTGAATCGTTTTCCAGTGTTTACAGTGCCTGTTTTTCTTGTTGTCTTTAATATATGTTAAAATATGCTTTTAAGTAACTGAGTTTGCTGTCTGGCAAATTGGGGGAAAATGTACTAAAATGCTTTGTATAGTTATGATTTCAGCAAAAATGTAAATGATGTGTATTTTCCGTTGTTAATCTGCAGCGTTCCAAATTTAAAACACATGGCAGGCTCGTTCTTAGGCACTAGGCTGGGTGGATTGTAATTTCCCTGATTTCTTGTATGTTTTAACTTTATAATTGTATTGCCTAAATTAAAGAAATAAACTACCACACAGCCAGCTTTTATCATTTTTTACTCTGTGCAAGGCATGTCTTGACACATTTAATTATCATGCAGTTCTGAGTTATCTTCATTTGCATATAAGGAAATTAAGGCTTATCAAGATTAAATAAGTTACCGCAGATCACAGAGCCAGCAGGAGTGAATGTAAAGCCCAAGCTGACCTTGCATAGCTCTCACACGTTAGTATTGCCTACCCTTATTGTGAGATTACTTTAGGCTAGTCATTGAAAACTGTACTTTCCAGGGTATAACCACGCTTAATTTTTACTAAGAGAAGGTTTAGCTTGGATTGCTAGCACTTCTGTGAGTTGTATCAATGCCCTGCTTCTAGCTGAGCAATTTTGTCAAGGATATGCTTAGCCTGCGATAGAGGACTTTGCAGCTGTTGTACTGGGATGAACTCTAGAGAGTTGTAGCTTGCTAGTGACTCCAAGAGTCTCTGTTAGACATCGGGAAGTATAGCTAGAATTGGGATAAGAGAGGGAGGAAGTGGCTACACAGACTCTTCTGATGGTGCATCTGATCAGCAGCCTCTAGCAGATGTCACAGTCCTTGACACATGCGGGGGCAGTATGTTTTCAGTTAGAAATGACATCAAAATCATCAAAATCCTGTTAAATATCAGCCTGTCACTTCAGAAAAAAATTCTTTAGAAGAATTATGATTGCTCTGTATTTGTAAAAATACAAATTTTAAATTAGTTATAGGGTGTTTGATTTAGTGATACTTGCTTTTGTATATACATATAAATGTTTATATGTTTCTTTTCTGTGATACATTTACACAATGGAGTACTACTCAGCTATTAAAAACAATGAATTTATGAAATTCCTAGGCAAATGGATGGACCTAGAAAATATCATCCTGAGTGAGGTAACCCAATCACAAAAGAACTCACATGATATATACTCAATGATAAGTGGATATTAGCCCAGAAGCTCAGAATACCCAAGATACAATTCGCAAAACACCTGAAACTCAAGAAGAAGGAAGACCAGAGTGTGGATCCTTCGATCCTTCTTAGAAGGGCGAACAAAATACCCGTGGAAGGAGTTACAAAGTGTGGAGCAGAGACTGAAGGAATGACCATCCAGATACTGCCCCACCTGTGGATCCATTCCATATACATTCACCAAACCCAGATACTTTTGTGGATGCCAACAAGTGCTTGCTGACAGAAGCCTGATATAGCTGTCTCCTGAGAGGCTCCACCAGTGCCTGACAAATACAGAGGTGGATCCTCGAAGCCAACTAATGGACTGAGCACAGGGTCCCCAATGGAGGAGCTAGAGAAAGGACCCAAGGAGCTGAAGGGGTTTGTAGCCCCATAGGAGGAACAACAATATGAAGTAACCAGTAACCCAGAGCTCCCTGAGACTAAATCACCAACCAAAGAGTACACATGGTGGGACTCTTGTCTCTAGCTGCATATGAAGCAGAGGATGGCCTAATCGGTCACCAGTGGGAGGAGAGGCTCTTGGTCCTGTGAAGGTTCTATGTCCCTGTGTAGGGTAATGCCTGGGCCAGGAAGCGGGGTGTGGGTGGGTTGGTGAGCAGGGGTAGGGTGGAGGGGATAGGGGGGTTTTTGGAGGGGAAACCAGGAAAGGGGACATTCGAAATGTAAATAAAGTAAATACCTATTTTTTAAAAAAATGTTTCTTTTCTTCCTAGGGAGGCTTTTAGGACAACTCTTGGGCGAAACACGGCTGTAGTCCATTAAATTGTCTGGAGCTACCTGAGACAAGAGAGTGGAGGGCGGCCACATCTCTGCAGCCTGCATCATGCCAGCGCTGGCCACAGGATCGGCTTGCGACATGGGTATGAGAAGCCAAGGGGACAATTTTCCCTATATTCTTATAGTTTTATTCCCAGTGACTGTGATGTTGCAGTCCACATTTGTCTTTCTGTGATGAACCTAAAATCAGTCCCAGTAAGTCCTGAACTAGACAGAAGTGACTGGGGCATTCAGACTGCTTCCTGCTCCAGGTGGTGGCAGTGCTCATGCCTTTGTCTTGCTTTTGGAACAGCATTGTGCATTTAATTGTTAAAAATGAACACCCAGTGTTCTGCAAATACTGTCATGCCAGTCTGCACCACCATCAATCTCTTTTAACAGCAGATGTGACATTTTTGCCATACTTGCTTCAGACCTCTTGCTTTCTGTTCTATTTATTTATTTTTACTCTCCTTTTTTAGTCACCAGGAATTAAAAAAAAAAAAAAAATCGGGAAATCTGTACACATCATTAAGAATTTATACTGGGAGAAGGGGATGTAAAGTGAATAAATAAATAATAATAAAAAGAGGTTATATTAAAACTAAACAGTGGGTATTGGTATTGCTCAATGGGTAAAGGAACTTGCTGCCAATGTAGGTGACCTGAGTTCAGTCCCTGGGACCTACATGGTGGAAGGAGATCCACTTGTGAAAGTTGTCCTTGGACTTTCACTCTTCCAACGTACACACTCACTTACCCTCACTCACGATAAATAAGGAAATGTTAGCAACAACAGCTGCACACTAAACACATCCATTAACTGTAATATTTAAAGGCGGATGGAATAAATACATATTTCTTTTTTTTTGACTGGATATATCAGAATTTATTTTTGAATTTTATTATATACTTCAATCATTATCATTTCAGCTTTTTAATGAGGAAGACAAACTATTGTTATTGTAATATACAGTTTCATTATGTTACAGCAATATTAGAAAGTTGAAACACAATCTGTCCTTTCAACAGCCAGAGATGCTGAGAGGGTCTGATTTGATCTCACGAGAGTTGTGTGGAGAAAGATAATACTCCTTGGAATACCAAATGTCATACTTTTAAATACATATTTCTTACAACACACACCATGCATAATTTAGCACATATTGACATCCTTACAATCAGCACTGTTTAAGTATAGATTCCTGGATGCTTTTCAGAGCTGTTCAGAATAAGGGAGAGCAACTAGGGCTGAAATCCAGTACAGTGCATGTTTCATGAGTGTGAAGCACTGGATTTAATCCTCAATAAAAAAGAGAAAAAAGGAGTAAGTGGGGTTAGGAAGTAGGCTTTCCTTTTGCTTGTTTTGATTGGTTTGAGGCAGGGTTTTGCTCCTTGTATCCTAGATTAGCCTTCAAGCTCACAGTCTTCCTGCCTCAGGCTCACAAGCGCTTGAATATTATGAGTGCCACTATACTTAGGCCATGCTGTAAAGTTTTAAGACTCCTCAAAAGAAGTGGCAGCATACTGTCAATGAAAAGAGTGTCCAGTGTGTCACAGTGATCTCAGGGACCACAGGAAGTACCTGAGGCATCTGACTCTCTGCCCCACCCCCTTCAGTTACAGCATCACATTCTGGTAGACATCACCGTTTCCAGCTTAAGCATACTTATGTGTACCTCTGCAAGTGCAACCTGCTTCCTCCTCCTCTCTGTCTATCAGCAGATTTTCCCTCCTAGAAATGTGGCCTGGGATTAGTTTTTGTTGTGACTTAATATTAGTTTTTTGTGAAATCCTGTTGAACTTTAATTTTCTCCCCCTCAGGATGTTAATTGGGAAGTCAACTCCTTTGGAAATTTTTTTCTTTTTAGTTTTTATATAGTTTTGTGTTTTGTTGTACTATGCAGGATGAATAAGTTAGCTTCCTGTGGTGACATGGTAATTGTAGATAAAAGTTTTCTAGGTGTGAATGTACTGTAGTTGTATAGTATATTTTTCCTATTCACCAAAATGGTGTTAGCTTAATTGATAGCAAAGTATTGCTAATGACATATAACTGAAGGCTGAATGAAACATAGGTTTACAATTGAGAGCTGTGAGTCACAGATGGCTGGTACAGAATTCACAAAGAGCTTTGCCACGGAGCCACGTCACTTAGAACAGAAAGTTACTGACTTATGACACCTGCTTTCTGGTGTTTTCTAGCCTGTGTGCTGGAAGGTTTGAGACAGGCATGGAAGACATTGCCTGTTCCCAGGTCACCATGTGGTGTTTGCATCTGGTGTTTAGAGTTGATGCTTAGAACCCTATACAGGTGCAGATGATGCTCTTTTTACTAATGTTATATTGCATAGCAACAATGTTGATGTTGATTGACACTGATGATCAGATCACAGAAGGAAGGCTCCTGACTTTAGACATGTGTATTGTAGTCATTTGAGAAAACACTGTGTGATGTATGTTATACAAATGTGTATGTATGGGTGTGTACCCTTATGTAGGTGTGGAGGCCAGAGAAAGATGTGGGTGTCCTGGTCTGTCACTCTATGCCCTTTGAAGTAGGGTCTCTCACCAAGCATGGGGCTAGGCTGTTGGGCAGCCAGCAAGCAAGACTTATTCATCCTCCTGTCTCCCCACCCCCAACACCACTCACTCACATGCTTGTATGCACATACAGACACATACACACGTACACTCACACACAGTCACATATCTACATGTTTAGCTTTCTTATGTCAGTGCTACAGATTCAAAATTGGATCTTTATGCTTACACAGAAAGTACATTTACCCTCTGGTTCATTTTCCCAATCCCGGAAACGTTCCTTTAAAATTTATTTTTAGTTACTTTTATTATTTTTTTAATCCAGTCATTGTCCCCCTTCCAGTCTGCCCTCCCACAGTTCCTAATCCCATTCCCCTCACTCCCACCCCCATCTCCAAGAGGATGTTCCCCTCCCCACAAGACCTCCCAATTTCCTGGGGCCTCAGTAGGAGGTTAGGCACATCTTCTCCTACTGAGGCCAGACCAGGCAGTCCTCTGCTATATATGTGTTGGTGGTCTTGGACCAGCTCATGTGTGCTACCTGGTTGATGGCTCAGTATTTGAAAGATTTCAGGGGTCCAGGTTAGTTGAGACTGCTGGTCTTCCTCTGGGGTCCCTTCCTCCTCATCTTCTTCTAGCCTTTCCCTGATTCAACCACAGGGGTCCCACTTCAGTCCAGTGGTTGGGTATAAGTATCGGCATCTGTCTCAGTCAGCTGTTTATTGAGCCTCTCTGAGGACAGTCATGCTAGGCTCTTGTCTGTAAGCACACCACAGCATCAGTCATAGTGTGAGGTCTTTGAGCCTCTCCTTGAGATGGATCCCAAGTTGGGCCAGTCACTGGACTGCTTTTCCCTCAGTTTCTTCCCCATCTTTGTCCTTGCAATTCTTTTAGACAGGTATAACTCCGGGTCAGAATTTTTGACTGTGGGATGGTAACTCCATCCCTCTCCACTTTATACCCTGTCTTTCTACTGGAGGTGGAATCTACAAGCTCCCTCTCCTCATTGTTGGGCATTTCATCTAAGGTCCCTCCCTTTAAGTCTTGAGATTCTCTCACCTCCCAGGTCTCTGGTACATTCTAGAAGGTCTCTTCTCCCCACCCCCAGGTTGCATATTTCTGTTCATCACTCTACTGGCCTTCAGGGCTTCTCTCTTGCCTCTCCATACCTGATCCTGTTCCCTTTCCCCCTCCCCTCTCCCACCCAGGCCCCTCCCTCCTTCTGCCTCCCACGATTGTTATCTTCAACCTCTCAAGTAAAAGTGAATCATCGTCACTTGGGCCCTTCTGCTTGTTAACCTTCTTGAATTCTGTACATTGTATCTTAGGTATTCTGTACTTTTTTTGTGGCTAATATCCACTTTTTTTTTTTTGGCTTAATATCACGTAGTGAGTACATACCATGCATGTCCTTTTGGGTCTGAGTTACCTCACTCAGGATGATATTTTCTAGTTCCATCTATTTGCCTGAAAAACTCATGATGTCCTCATTCTTAATGGCTGAATAGTATTCCATTGTGTAAGTGAACCACATTTTCTGTATTCATTCTTCTGTCATGGGACAACTGGGTTGTTTCTACCTTCTGGTTATCACAGATAGGGCTGCTTTGAACATAGTGGAACATGTGCCCCTGTGGTATAGTGGGGCATCTTTTGGGTATATGCCCAAAAGTGGTATAGGTGGTTCTTTAGGTAGATCTATTTCCAGTTTTCTGAGGAGGCTCTGGATTGATTTCCAGAGTAGTTGAACTAGTTTGCAATCCCACCAGCAATGGAAGAGTGTTCATCTCTTTCCAACATGTGCTGTCACCTGAGATTTTGATATTAGCTATTCTGATTGGTGTGAGGTGTAATCTCAGTGTCATTTTGATTTGCATTTCCCTGATGAGTAAGGACTTTGAACATTTCCTTAAGTGCCTTTTGTGGTTAGGAGTTTTTTGTGTTTTGAATTTTCTTTGACCATTGTGTCAGTATCTTCTAAGGTATCGTCTACACCTGAGATTTTCTCTTCTATCTCTTGTATTCTGTGGTTGATGCTTGCATCTGTAGTTTCTGACCGCTTTCCTAGGTTTTCCATTTCCAGGGTTGCTTCTATTTGTGTTTTCTTTATTGTTTCTCCTTCAATTTTCAGGTCTTGGACTGCTTTGTTCAATTCCTTCACCTGTTTGACTGTGTTTTCCTGTATTTCTTTAAGGGATTTGTTTCCTCTTTAAGGTCTTCTACCTGTTTACCTGTGTTTTTCTGTTTTCGTTCAGTGAGTTATTTATATCCTCCTTAAAGAACTCTATTATCTTCATGAGATAGGATTTTAGATCAGCATCCTGGTTTTTAGGTGTATCCAGGGCTTGCTGTGGTGGGAGAACTGAGTTCTGATGATGCTAAGTATATTGCCTTCTGTTGCTTATTCTTGCACTTGCTTCTCATCATCTGGTTATCTCTGGTGTTAATTGACCTGGGTGTCTCTGTCTGGGACCTGCCTCCTGTATGCCTGGGAGATCTGTGGCCCTGGCTGTAGCAGATCTCCTGGGAGGCCTTCAGACTGTGTGGTCTGTTGCCCTGGCTGTAGCAGATCTCCTGGGAGGCCGTCAGACTGTGTGGTCTGTGGCCCTGGCTGTAGCAGATCTCCTGGGAGGCCGTCAGACTGTGTGGTCTGTGGCCCTGGCTGTAGCAGATCTCCTGGGATGCCGTCAGACTGTGTGGTCTGTTGCCCTGGCTGTAGCAGATCTCCTGGGATGCCGTCAGACTGTGTGGTCTGTGGCCCTGGCTGTAGCAGATCTCCTGGGATGCCGTCAGACTGTGTGGTCTGTGGCCCTGGCTGTAGCAGATCTCCTGGGATGCCGTCAGACTGTGTGGTCTGTGGCCCTGGCTGTAGCAGATCTCCTGGGATGCCGTCAGACTGTGTGGTCTGTGGCCCTGGCTGTAGCAGATCTCCTGGGATGCCGTCAGACTGTGTGGTCTTCAGAGGGGATCGGCTGTACCCAGGCAGATGATCTGCCCTGTTAGAAGGTGCAGGGAGGAAGGAGGTGGAGTTCAGTCTAGGAAGAAGAAAAAAATAGATGGCCTAATCTGTAGCATAGAACAAAATTTGTGATTTTGTTTTAAGACGTGTCAAACATACATGTTTTTCTGATGCCACCGATTAAACCTGGAGCCTCACACATGCTAATCATGTGCTCTATAGCTGAGCTACATCTAAACTATGTTAAATGTTGAACTCTTGAAGAAAGTGAGATTGAGGAGATGGGAATATTTTCATGTTGTACTTTAAAATGTCACTTTTTATTTTCCTTAGTGAAATAAGCAGAAAGAGGGACTGAAGCTAGACTCCTGTGTTCTCTACACAGGTGCTCGACCTGTGAGCTACATCCCTAGCTCTGCTCTTTAACTGTGATAGCAAGGGCCGTTTCTTCGAGAGCTATGTGCAGAGTGTTTTGAGGTGACATGCATGCGTATCCACATCTCCACCCTGTACTTCCGTATCATCTCCTATATTATCTCTTGAGTCGTGTTGTTTCACATGGCTTTACAATGTCACAGATCACAGTGCTGCAAGGGAATTGTAACTGTTATAGATATTTGACCAGGAAAGATGCATACATTTAATGATGTTGTCAACTTTGACCTCTAGACTTGTGAAGCCTGCTAACTACACTTGGAGTGCATTGAGGCTCCCAGTCTCCACAGTCTTGCCAGTGTTCATTGCTGTAACTCTTTGTACTTGCAGTCATCTGACAGGAAAACCATGGCCTGTTTAGTGGTAAGGTTGATTGTTCTGTGGAGCACATGTCCATGCTTTGATGTGCTTGCCTGTCTGAGAAATTTCTATTCAACCCTGTTCTCCACCAGTGTGCTGTTTTATGATGGTCTACTTTATTTGCAGAATTTCTCATTTTACATTTATATATTAATTTTTTGGGCTATTTCTTCTACTTGGCCACTTGTGGGTTTTTTTTGTTTTAATAGAGTTTAAAATCATCTAATCCTATCTTGGTTATTGCTTTTCCCCCTTCAGCTTAAGTTTGCTCCCTTGTCCAAGAGCATATATATTCTCCAAGATCTCTTTTAATAAATTTAAAGAATTGTTTTTACACACGAATTTTAATCTGCCTGCAGTTTGAGTGCAGAGTGGAGCAGAGATCTAACCTTTCCTCACAGATTGTTAATCATCTTAGAATGAATGGCCCTGTAGTCCACTCTTTCCACTAAGTTCATAGTTTACTTTACTATATAGGAGCACCATGCACATTCTTGGTTTTCTTTCTGGATTATAATGACCTGTTGATTTCATCTTTATAATTTAATATTCCAGTTTTTATAGTAAGTTTATAAATACAAGGTAGCATAGAAGTTGCTTTGTACCTCACACCAGCTTCTGCCATGGTTGCCTTCTGCATTCATGAGGCAAACTCTAAAACCCACTCTTGTTTCCTTAACGTTTCCCTCGTTGTGTTGTCTGCCTCTCATTTGGAGCAGTGTGCTCCGTGCACCTTGGTGATTCCTTGGGTGCTTGGCTTGATGCTTTCTCAGGCTTGTCACGATCATAGAAAAGGTGCTGCTGGCTGCGTGACTGAGACTACTGAGACTGCCAGTCACCTGGCTCTCAGTGTCTCCACTGCCATGTGCCTCTCCTTTTCCTCTTTCTGTAATATATAGTTTATGTATTTATATAAGCATATATTACAAATATATGTGAAATATTATATATAAATATATTACAAATAATAAATACATTTAGATATACATAGGAGTATATTAATCATACATAATTTATATATAATAAATTATTGAATAAAATACATATGTTTTATATGTACACAAATATACATATATACATATAAATATAAATAGACAATATATAATATGCATGTACATATAAATATACATAAATACATATAAATATGTTTGTATATTTGTACACACATATACACATTTATATATACATATGTACATATATACATATATGTTATTTTTAAATTCATATATAAATATATATACTATAAACATATATGTATGTACTAATACTATAAACATTATATGGTATATGCTATATATAAAATATATTTCTATATTATTTCTTTGGGTATCTTTATGAGAAGATGACACTTGATGACAGTTCCGTTTTGTTGCCCCATTTCGGGTGCAGTAGCTGTGTAAGTTTCTTGGATTCTGGTCTTCTCTCCATTTACTCAGTTGTTCGTTGTTGGTGTTGACTGCTGGCTGTTTGGCTTCTGTTTGGGGTTATCATCCAGCACTGTCTTACGTTGCTACGCCAGCTCGTCCAGCTCTAACGGTTGGAAGCTCTGCCAGTCAGTCCCTTTGAACCCACCACTGACGGGCTGGCTTATTCCCTAGCACTTCCTGGCAGCTGAGAGGCTTGAGTAGTTTGTGCTGTTCCTTAGGTAGCCATTCCTCCAAGGAACCTAGTTTCTTCTGCGAGGAGAATAGGATTAGAAACGGAGATTTGCCAGGCAGTGGTGGCACACACCTTTAATCCCAGCACTTGGGAGGCAGAGGCAGGCGGATTTCTGAGTTTGAGGCCAGCCTGGTCTACAAAGTGAGTTCCAGGACAGCCAGGGCTATACAGAGAAACCCTGTCTCGAAAAACAAAAACAAAAACAAAAACAAAACAAAAAAACAAAAAAAAAAAACCAAAAGAAAAGAAACAGAGACTTATGAGCTGTTTTGCTTATTGAGTGTGACTTTAGACCCTCTCAGCTCATAAAGCAGAGACCCAGTACAAATTTACAAATTTATTTATCCATGTGCAAATATCCACAAGGCCATCTGATTTTTTTTTTTTTTTTTTTTTTGGTTGTTTGGTTTTTCGAGACAGGGTTTCTCTATATAGCCCTGGCTGTCCTGGAACTCACTCTGTAGGCCAGGCTGGACTCGAACTCAGAAATCCACCTGACTCTGCCTCCCAAGTGCTGGGATTAAAGGCGTGCACCACCACTGCCCGGCTTTGGCCATCTGAATCTTTTGTGTAGGTCAGTTGAGCTGTAGTCAACATTTGCTGATGTTTCTACCTATTGCTATTAGTGAGGTAGTTTTAGACTCTTTCCTTTGCATGTCTGCAAACTCCTTCCTTGGGATTGAGGTCCCAGAACTTAATGTTTACTCATCCAGACAGTTTAGGTGGACACCAGGGCTACAGTTGTTGAACCACAGGATACGCCTCTCTTCAGCTAGAGTTCATTTTACTATTTGTATACCTGTCATAGAGCATGCTTAAAAAAAAAAAAAACTTACAGATTTATGCCTTTGCTGAGTATTAGTTTTAATTTTGTAATTTCATTAAATATTATTTATATAAACATATAATGTAAAATGTATTTGGACAGAAATGAATGTAAAACTTTTATAAGTACAGTTTTAAAAGTGCTTTTAACACCAACCTCCCTGTGACTGCCACCCACAGTAGGAAATCAGACACCTTGAAAACACTCTTAGCTGTACCTCCTGAGAGACTAGCAATCTGCTGAAAGTTCTTGCTGTACTGTGTTGTTTGTGGTTTGCTAAGGAGCCCTTGGCAGCATGGTAGAATTCTGGCAGCTCTTGGAAATTTCCAAGAGGAATGGAACCATATTTTTTCTATAGGCTGAAAGTTGAGTATTATATTGAGAAAAAATAAGATAATAAATTATGAATATCAAAAAGTAGATATAAGTAATAAGAACTTTTAAATAAAGTGTGAAGTATTTCAAAATAAGGGGTGGTAGGCTATAATCTTGTTAGTTAATGACCAGACACATCTTTATAATGTTTTCTCTTCTACAACTTATTTTGGCTGTTTTTTGGTCTATGGATGGTGTGTGTGTGTGTGTGTGTGTGTGTGTGTGTGTGTGTGTGTGTGTGTGTGCGTGCGTGCATGTGTGCCGTACAGTCACATGTGCATGTATCTGTGTCTGTGGAGGCTAGAAAAAGTATTAGTTCTCCTGAAACTGCTATAAAAGTTGGTTGTGAGCAGCCTGATATGGGTGCTGGAAACTGAGTGTGAGTCCTCTGGAAGAGCAATAAGTACTCTTTCTTAACTGTTGGGCCATCTCTTCAGCCTTTCTTCTCGTATTTCTATGTATTTCTTATGAAAAGAAAAAAAAACCCAAAGCAACACTTATATTATTGATAAACATTTTTAAAAAAACTATTGATAGTTTAAGTGTAAGCCCCTTTCATCTTTCCACACTAATTCTAGCAAGTTCTACTTTGCATGGTAGTCACTAACAAGAAAATGATCAGTAGAACATTATTGTCTTCCTCACAAAAGATGACATCTACTGTGACAGATCTAAATGAGAACAGACTGCTTAGCACACAGTTTTACAGCTCTGGCAAGTGTTAGGGACTGGTTGTGCCATGCTTGGTCTGGCTGATGTTTCCTGTCCTGGAAGCTGTAGGACATGGCTGTGTAATTGTACCAGTACATGCTCTGGATCTGCATGCTCTGAGGAGCAGGAGGCCAATTTAGCCAACACTTGGCTGTTGTAGTCATCCTCACCCGGCTTTTCCTAACAATAAGTTAAACATAGACTGCATTCAGGAACTATGCGGCTAAGCCCACTGCATAATTACATTCCCGCTTAACCCAAATTAAATTTCTCTTCAATGGCAACTCATCCCTAATTAGATTCTTTCAAATACCACCATCCATTATGTATTCTTCCATGGCTTGCCTTCTCTGTGTATACTGCCCTTCTCTGCTCTCTGCCCAAAAGTTCCTAATTTCCATGCTGTTGAACACATTTTCCTTCAGGATCACAGTCTCTGTGTTTTATCCATCAAATGTTTCCTTAAAAGCATGATTGTGAAGTTAGGAACCTTTTCTCTCATGTAGACTTCAGAGTGGCATTTTGTATAAGGTATGAGGGAGGAACAGCTGGTTCTCTTTGCTAGCCACATCCATATCTGGGACCTTCAGTACAGTGTGGAAGATGGTAGAGGGAGGGAGCACCCTGACTTTGGCTCTGGATGTCAAGGGGATCAGTTCAACTTTGCCTCTGTCTTGTTAGATCTGTTTATTTTCCTGTGCAATACCTCCTTCCCCAGTTTTTTTTTTTTCAGGTGACCTTGCATTGAAATATTTTTCTTTTTTCTTTCTGTCTATGTGTTCATTGCTGTCACCTGTGTTGTCAAGAAGGTAGTGCCATTAACACTGTACTGTAGCCCACAGAGCCTAGCCTAATGGGTCCAAGAGTTATCTGGATAGCAATTCCCAATTTAGGTAGTATTGACAATTTCCTTTCAGGTTGATGTTTCGCTCTCTCTTCATGGTTTCTCATGATATTCAGTGAGCATCTCAGGGGCAGAGGATACCCATTAGCTGGGGCCTGTCTGTTCAGAATGGACAATTACACTGTGATTTGTCTGGTTTGTGTTATCTGTCTTTAAAAAGGATACATTTTAACAATTTTATTTTAAAGATCCAGTTAGTCCATTTTGTGCTGTCCATATGTATTGTATGAGTGTTGAACAGATTGAGGAAGCTGATCTTAGGGGTCAAGACAGATGAGATGAGACACCAACTTAAAATTAGTATTCCTCAGGAATCCAGCTTTGACCTGTGCATGCAGAGGTCAGAGTGACATTGGCAAGGGGTCAGAGTTGGATAAGAAGGTAGCCAATGGGTGAAGAGAGCTGTGCTTCGTCCTCTTCTGAGTTACAAACCACAAGGCCCGAACATCCTTTATTAAGTTACATAGATTCCCTTTAATCCTAGTTTGCAAATGACATTTTTTTCCTGGCATTTAAAGAATTGTTAGTCTTTAATTTTATAAGGGTTTTGCTTATATATCTTAATGAACATATGATTAGTTTATAGAAAATTAATTAGTTTTAAAATGTTAAACAAGATTGCTTCTTAGGGGAAGCTCAAATTGTTCACAGTTTACTATTCTTTTTAATGTAGTAGTGAATTTTGTTGGCTCATATTTTATTTCAAGGTTTGTATTCAGGAATAGGTTTAGCTTACAATTTCCTTTTCATGTTCTTTGTTGTTGTTGAGTTTATTATTTATTTATTTATTTTTTTGAGACAGGGTGTCACTTTGTAGTTCTAGCTGCCTAAAACTTGCTTTGTAGACAGGCCAGACTTAAAGGT
The DNA here is from genome assembly GCF_000001635.26 of Mus musculus. NCBI lineage: Eukaryota > Metazoa > Chordata > Mammalia > Rodentia > Muridae > Mus > Mus musculus. The sequence continues at coordinate 7,550,192 of NC_000084.6, read as the reverse complement.
TGTAATAGGAATATTGAAGCTTTCCATTTCTTCTTGGGTCAGTTTTAGTAATATATTTATACTTTTAAGACTCAGCCATTTCACCAACAATTTTAATCTTTTGTGGTTAAAACTACTCATAATAACACTACTTCATATCTGTATTTTTTTGTGTTGGTGATTCTTTTTTTTTTTGTATCACTGACTTTTAAAGCTTGATTTTTATAAAACATTAAAATAAGAGCCCTTTATTACAGAAATTAAACAGTATCAACTGCTTTGTGAGCTCAAGATATACACAACAAAATCAAATAATTAGCATGTATTTCAATATGGGGTCTATATTAAGAGAAATGTGTCTTATTGTTGCATTTCTTGGGTTCTTCCTGAACTTACCACAGAATCAACAAGACAGCTACACGTTATTAAGGGGAGCCAACAGATTCATTGTGGAGTGAATTCCTTCAAAAATGGTCACCGTAGATAGAAAAACTTCTGTTAAAAAGCTAAATACTTTGTCTAATGATTTAGCTCAGAAGAATCTTGACCAAGATATAAAGAAGCATCTAAATATAAATACAGCAGAAGGTATAATGTGATGGGGGATGGTTTGTGTACCATCTCTTCATTGATGGGGTTTTGTAGGCCACCATACTATTTATTCCCTTTGTGGCTTGTGGTTGTAAATCAGCGTAGACGGATTTCTTCAGAACTGGTAATAAACTGGGGTCCCGATTCTTCCCACTTTCCAGGTACCACCAAGTCTTTGTCAGTGTAAATCAGCAGATCAAATGAACAAGAAACTTCCAACAGTGGCAGAAATGTCCCAGGAGCTGTAATCTGTCCAATCACTGAACAGATTTCATCCTGTATGGCTTTCTGGGACTTTTCTCTATGAACACCTTCCTCTTTTGCAGTTTGGTCACACTCATTATCAAACTGCCATCTTTCAAGGATGTCACCACTTTCACTGTTTGAGATGACCAGCACCAGTTTCTTCGCTGAGCTCTTGTACAGCCACCCCTTTAGCTGTTCCACCGCGTTATTGAGGTGCTTTATGTGCTCGGGGTCAGTAGGTGCAAGCGAGGGGAGTCCATATTTCTGCACGCTAGTAAAGGTTTCCGACGGATAAATGCCACGCTGATACAAAATGCTGTTGATGCCAAATGAGAAAAACTCGGCCACGATTTCTGCGCTCCCACGCTCTCGGGCGTGCTGCTGTGCGATCACTCGAACGGAGAACACTACCAACCTCACTGCAGAGGGCGCCCTAATGGCTTCTGTGTTGGTGATTTTGATTTGGTATCTATTTTTGTTCTTTTGATCATAGCTCAATTGTCAGTTTTGACAGTTCTTAGTTGTTTGGGTTTTTTTTTTTTAAATTTAGTTTGTGTATGTGTGTGTACATGTACAGTGTTAGTTCTTTGCTATTGTGGGTTTTGGTGGTGGGACTGTGGTAGTTACCCACTAAACCCCACTGTGTTTTCATTGCATTAAGTTGTTAGGTCATTTAGAAATTTTTTAAATGGGTTATTTAGAATAAAAAAATAAGGCTTTTCCCCATTTGTTTTTCTGCTACTGACTTATACTACTTTGTGATCAGAAAGTAGAATTCACATGATTTTAATCCTTGAGAGGTTTCTTTTGTTTGTTTGTTTTTACTTTATGTTCAGTTTTAGTGAGTATAGTGTATGCTTTTAGCAATCGGTGTAATGCTGTATGTTTCTGTCAGGCTAGGCTAATTCCAATATTCTTTACAGAACACCTCAGAGACACTGTGGAATTGGTTTTAAACCAACTGCAAATATGTTGTGACTTTTCTATTTCCAATTTCACCTAATTGACATTTAATGTGACATAGTCACACACTGATCTGCATCTTGAAGGGTGCAGCAGCAATCACATCGGACACACATGGTGAATTTCTTTTGTCAGACTCACCCTCATACAACCCAGAATCGCCTTAGATCAGATTGTTAGTGGGGAATTATCTTGATCAGGATAGACTGTGGGCCTGTCTGTGGAGCTTGTGGGATTGTGATGATCATGATAATTGAAGTGGGAAGACCTACCTGTTGTTGGCAGTGCCATTACCTGGGCTTGGGTTCTGAACAGAACAGGGAAAGTGCACTTGTTTCTCCTCTCTTGACACTTCACATAACCAGATGTTTTGGGTTCCTGCCTTAATAACTGGATTTTGCAGCTAAAATAAACCTTTTCTTCCCTAGGTTTTTTTTTTTTTTTTTTTTTGAGGGAGGTTCAGGGGATTTTTATTATACTACCAGAAATAAAACTAGGATGATATACCTTATTTGAAATATAGTTTAGACTCTGCTCCATCTAGACCCTGCATTTCTTTTAGACAGGACTAATTTGGGTCAAAAATTTTGTACGTGTGTTGGTGACCCCCATCCCTCTACTGGGGGTCCTGTCTGGCTACTGATGGTGGTCTCTTCAGGTTCCGTATCCCCACTCTTGGGCATTTTGGCTAAGGTCAGTCTCATTGACTCCTGAGAGCCTGCCTCATTGTGTGTGTCTGAGGCCTCCTAGAAATTCTCCTCACGCCCCACCCCTGAGCACTGGGAGGGGGCAGCATTTGAGATGTAAATAAATAAATAAATAAATAAATAAAGTATTGTTAAAAAATGAAAAGCTAGGCAGCGTTTCATCACTCTGCAGTGACCAGCAGCATTTGAGATGCAAATAAATAAATAAATAAATAAATAAATAAATAAATAAATGTTAAAAATGCAAAGCTAGGCAGCATTTCATCACTCTGCAGTGACCAGCCTGAGCTGTCACTGTGTTTGTTTTTCCTGTCAGAGGCTGACATCCTCGGCTGTCATTTACTCAGTGTTCTAAGGTTCTGCTCTTCCACCTTGGTAGAAGCAAAAAGACTGTAATTAGCATTTGCTTTTCCACACTGGAATGAAAATATGGGTAGAAGTACCTATTAGCAGAGTGTCCTGAGGCTATGGAGCGCTCACAAAAAGGGATCTATCATGACTGCCCTCTGAAAGACCCAACAAGCAGCTGAAAGAGTCAGATGTAGATATTTGCACCCAACCAATGGACAGAAGCAGCTGACCCCTGTTGTTGAATTAGGGAAGGCTGAAAGAAGCTGAGGAGAAGGGCGATCCTGTAGTAGGACCAGCAGTCTCAATCTGGACTCCTGAAATCTCTCAAACACTGGACAACCGAACAGACAGCATACACCAGCTGATATGAGGTTCCCAACACACATACAGCAGAGGACTGCCGGGTCTGTGCTCATTCAGAGATGATGCACCAAACCCTCAAGAGACTGGAGGCCCTAGGGAGTTTAGAGGTCAGGTGGGGTGGGGAGTGGGGACATCTATGTGGAGACAGGGTGGAGTGGGGAGGAGGTATGGGATGTGGAGCAGACGGAGGGTAGATGGGGAGGGATGGGGAATGGAATATAGAGTGTAAGAAATAAGTTAAAAATAAAATAAAATTTAAAAAATATAGAAGTAAATTTTCTTCATGTGACAAAATTTATGAAGTCTTAGAGTCAGTGCTTTTGGTGGTGGCTGGAGACTAGTGAAGATAGTAATTGCTGAAGTTTCTTAAAGTAAGTAAGGCAGCAGGGAAGCTTGCATATTTTACTCTTCGTTACACACACACACACACACACACACACACACACACACAGGTCGTGGTCACTCCTCTCTGGCAGCATTATACCCCACACCTTGCTGTTTGCTATGTAAGTTCATGTAATATTTGAAATTTTGTATTGTTGCTTTGCCAGTTTAGAGAGTTGTCATCCACCTTCTGATTTATTCTGTTTTCAACCTGATCTCCTTTATTGCCGGCATTGGTTTCTCTCCGCAGTGTATGGCCTCTGTGTGGAGTGCTGGTATACCCCATAGGTAGTGTATGGCCTCTGTGTGGAGTGCTGGTATACCCCATAGGTAGTGTATGGCCTCTGTGTGGAGTGCTGGTATACCCCATAGGTAGTGTATGACCTCTGTGTGGAGTGCTGGTATACGCCATAGGTAGTGTATGACCTCTGTGTGGAGTGCTGGTATACGCCATAGGTAGGTGTGTGGGGATGATGCTGTCCCCCAGCCATTCCTTCATCTCTCAGTACGGAAAGCCATGGGCCAATTGCTGGGTGGAAAGAGTAGGCGGGACTTCCGGGTCCCAGGAAGCAAGCAGGGAGATGCAAGGAAGGAGAGACAGAGTTCGCCATGCTTTGAACAGAGAAGAACAAGGCAGCCATGTGAGGTCTCAGGAGGAGTGGTGGGCTCTGGCTGCTCCTATAGGCAGGTGGCAGGAGATGTTTAGCAGGGACTAGATTCAAATGACCAACTAAATTTAGGGCAGGTGGAAGAAGCAGAGCTAAGAGTAATGATAACGGCACACAGCAGTTGTGCCAAGAAGGCAAGTTGAAAATGAACAACTCTGTGTGTGTGTGTGTGTGTGTGTGTACGTGCCTTTTATCCGTGGATTCAAGGGAAGCTGGGTGGGGGCTGGTAACGTGGCACATTCTTGGAGCATAGGCGAGGTAGTAAAAAGCTACACTCAACAAAGATGTGGCTAAGAAATTTTAGTAAATTTATTTCCAACACCAAAATCATGATACTTTTTTCCTGAAAGTGGTAGATTCATTTCTTGAGGACACCTTCTGAGCTTCTCCAGTCAAAGCAGCCATTTGAAGTGATGAAAAATAGATGTTATTTCATTGCCAGGAAGACACTGTTAAAGTTCATTTACAACTAATCAATCCTCAAGGACTAGTCAGATGTGACAGAGAACACCCATAGTCCTCACATTTAGAAAGCTGAGGCAGAAAAATCATAATTTTTAGGCCAACCTGGGCTGCCTAACAAGATCCTGTCTCAGAAAATAAGCCATGCCCACGAGGGTTACATAGTGAGTCCTTGTCAAAATAAAACATAAAAAAGGGAATAAAAATAAATCAAAACCAACCCCAAAGCCACATGTGACCACTTTCCCCTTGATGGTTGATTTCATTGTGGAAAATTAAGTCTCGACTTAGGCGCACCTTTCTTTCAGTAGCTTTCACGAGGAAGCACACTGCACCAATCTGACTGCGTCGTGTTTCTGATTTTCAGTTTGATTGATTGTATAGCAGAGTAGGGATCCCAGGCAAGGGGCTGCTTGCTGGCTGTTCTCTATGATGGCGCAAAGGCACCTGGGAAACCTCTACTTGCATTACTCTTCTAATTACTATTTGTTGCTTTGCTGAACTCATTCTAAGTCTTTGATCTATGTCAGTAGGATATGTGCTTCTGTATAGCTGTGATTGTGCAAAGTTTTAATTTTCCAAATATACATGATATAAGCATTATGAATAGATGTTATCAGAAGAGTGTTGACAAGCACTTGCATGGCCTGAGGGACTTGTATAACTCATGTGCTTTTGACCAGAGGAGTGCCTTACTCTTGTTGGGATGGGTGTCGACAGGTTGTTATGTGAAGCCCGAGGGAAGGCACAGCTAGCCTGGGCTCATCTGCCTGATGAGTGGACTGCAGCTGGTGCAGCCATGGCTCTGACACTTTTTATAGGTATGTACAGAAATGCTAGCTCTAACTTTCTACAATATTAACATCACTGATTCAACTTTCATTTATTGTAAATCCTAGTTTTATTGCTATAATGATTACTAGACATTAAACAAATTATTGGGGTTCCCTGACTTTTCCATCAATGCATGTGTCGTGCATTGCTCCACGCTTCTATAATGCACACATCATGCATTGTTTCAAGCTTCAGTACATTAATGCATCAAGCTGTGCATCACTCTCCTCCTTGTTGCAGATTTGGGTGTAGGTGACCAGAATATACTCTTTTCTTTGCTAGTGTTAAATTTGCAATGAAAACAGCTTGTGGACCTTTTAAGAAACACCTGGGGACTCTCCATACACAACAGACCACACTCTAAGAAGCATGATGTGGTCTGTTTTCTTGTATGTTTCTTTTCACAGGCATAAACTGGAATGTACCCATCTTGCTTCCTCACTAGGCCCTTGCTCGGAAGAAAACGGTGGCTTAAATGCTTTTTTTTTTTTTTTTTAATTTTAAAATTGGATATTTTCTTCATTTACATTTCATATGTTATCTCCTTTCCCAGTAACCTCCCTCCTGGAAACCCCCTATCCCATACTGTCTTCCCCTGCTTATATGAGGGTGTTCCTCCACCCACCCACCCACTCACCCACTCCCAACTCCCCACCTTCCCTTCCCCTGCACTGGGGCATCTATCAAGCCTTCATAGGACCAAGGACCTCTCCTTCTATAGATGACAAGGACGTCCTCTGCTACATATGCAGCTGGAGCCATGTGTACTCCTTGGTTGGTGGCTTAGTCCCTGGGAGCTCTGGGGGAGGGGGGGGGTCTGCTTGGTTGATATTGTTGTTCTTCCTATGGGGTGGCAAACACCTTCAGCTCCTTCAGTCCTTTCTTTAATTACTCCATTGGGGACCCTGTGCTCAGTCCAGTGGTTGGCTGCGAGCATCTGCTTCTTTATTTGTGTGGTTCTGGCAGGGCCTCTCAGGAGACAGCTATATCAGGCTCCTTTCAGCAAGCATTTCTTGGTATCCACAATAGTGTCGGGGCTTGGTGACTGTATATGGGATAAATCCCCAAGTGGGACAGTTTCTGGATAGCCTTTCCTTCAGTCTCTGCTCTACACTTTCACTCCATATTTGCTCCTGTGAGTATTTCATTCCCCTTTCTAAGAAGGACTGAAGCACCCACATTTTGGTCTTTCTTCTTGAGCTTCATGTAGTCTGTGAATTTGGGTATCTTGGGTATTTGGTGAATTGGGGCTGATATCCACTTATCAGTGAGTGCAAACCATGTGTGTTCTTTTGTGATTGGGTTACCTCACTCAAGATGATATTTTCTAGTTCCATCCTTTTGTCTAATAATTTCATGAATTAAAAAAAAACCAGGATTCATGAATTCATCATTTTTAATAGCTGAGTAGTACTCCACTGTATAAATGTACCACATTTCTGTATCCATTCCTCTCTTGAAGGACATCTGCGTTATTTCCAGCTTCTGGCTATTATAAATAAGGCTGCTATGAACATAGTGGAGTACGTGCCCTTGTTAAATGTTGGAGAATCTTTTGAGTATATGCCCAGGAGTGGTATAGCCGGGTCCTCAGGTAGAACTGTGTCCAATGTTCTGAGGACCCGCCAGACTGATTTGCAGCGTGGCTGAACCACTTTACAACCCTACCAGCATGGAAGGATGTTTGTCTCTCTCCACATACACGCCAGGGTCTGCTGTCACCTGAGTTTTTGATCTTAGCCATTCTGACTGGCATGAGGTGGAATCTCAGGGTTGTTTTCATTTACATATCCCTGGTGACTAAGGTGTTAAGGATGTTTTTAGGTGCTTCTCAGCCATTAGATATTCCTCAGTTGAAAATTCTCTGTTTAGCTCTGTACCCCATTTTTAAATAGTGTTATTTGACTCTCTGGAGTCTAACTTCTTGAGTTCTTTGGATATATTGGATATTAGCCCTTTATTGGATATAGGATTGGTAAAGATCTCTTCCCAATATGTTGGTTGCCGTTTTGTCCTATTGACAGTGTCCTTTGCCTTACAAAAACTTTACAATTTTATGAGGTCCCATTTGTCAATTCTTGATCTTAGAGCATAAGCCATTGGTGTTCTGTTCAGAAAAACTTCCCATGTGCCAATGTGTTTGAGGCTCTTCCCCACTCTCTATAAGTTTCAGTGTATCTGGCTTTATGTGGAGGTCCTTTATCTACTTGGACTTGAGTTTTAATAAAGGAGGTAAGAATGGGTTAATTTGCATTTTTCTCCGTGCTGACTGCCAGTTGAACCAGCACCGTTTATTAAAAATGCTGTCTTTCTCCAACTTGATAGTTTTAGCTCCTTTGTTAAATATCCAATAACCATAGGTATGTGGATTCATTTCTGGGTCTTTAATTCTCTTCCATTGATCCTCCTGTCTGTCTCTGTACTAATACTATACAGTTTTTGTCACTATTTCTCTGTAGTACAGCTTGATGTCAGGGATGGTGATTCCCCCAGAAGTTCTTTATTGTTGAGAATAGTTTTTGCTATCCTGTTTGTTTGTTTGTTTGTTTGTTATTCCAAATAAATTTACAAATTGTTCTTTCTAAGTCTATGAAGAATTGATTTGGAATTTTGATGGTGATTGCATTGACTCTCTGGATTGGTTTCAGCAAGATGGCCATTTTTACTATATTAATCCTGCCAATCCATGAGCATGGGAGATCTTTCCACCTTCTGAGGTCTTCTTCGATTTCTTTCTTCAGAGACTTGAAGTTCTTGTCATACAGATGTTTCACTTGCTTTGTTAGTGTCATACCAAAGTATGTAATATTATTTGTGACTATTTTGAAGGGTGTCATTTCCCTAATTTGTTTCTCACCCTGTTTTATCCTTTGAGTAGAGGAAGCCTACTGATTTGTTTGAGTTAATTTTATATCCTGCCAGTTTGCTGAAGTTGTTTATCAGGTTTAGGAATTCTCTGGTGGAATTTTTGTCACTTAAGTATATGATATCATATACAAATATTGATATTTTTGACTTCTGCGTTTCCAATTTTTATTCCCTTGATCTCCTTTTGCTGTCTAATTGCTCTAGCTAGAACTTCAAATACTATATTGAATAGGTAGGGAGAGACTGGGCAGCCTTGTCTAGTCACTGATTTTTGTGGGATTTTTTTCAAGTTTCTCTCCATTTAGTTTGATGTTGGCTACTGGTTTGCTGTATTTTGCTTTTGCTATGTTTAGGTATGGGCCTTGAATTCCTGACCATTCTAAGACTTAACATGATTGGATGCTTAATTTTGTCAAATGCTTTTTCAGGATCTAATGTAATGACCATGTGGTTTTTTTTCTTTCAGTTTGTTTATGTAGTGGATTGCATTGATGGATTTCCATATATTGAACCATCCCTGCATCCCTGGATGAAGCCTACGTGATGGTGGAGAATGATTGTTTTTGATGTGTTCTTGGACTTGGTTGGCAAGAATTTTATTGAGTAGGTTTTTTTTTTTGTTGTTTGTGTTTTTTTGAGACAGGGTTTCTCTGTATAGCCCTGGCTGTCCTGAAACTCACTTTGTAGACAAGGCTGGCCTCGAACTCAGAAATCCACCTGTCTCTGCCTCTTAAGGGAAATTTGTCTGAACTTCTCTTTCTTTGTTGGATCTTTGTGTGGTTTAGGTATCAGAGTAATTGTGGCTTCATAGAACGAATTGGGTAGAGTACCTTTTGTTTCTATTTTGTGGAATAGTTTGAGGAGTATTGGTCTTAGGTCTTCTTTGAAGGACTGATAGAATTCTGCACTAATCCTGGGCTTTTTTTTTTTTTTTTTTTTTTGGTTGGGAGACTATTAATGACTGTTTCTATTTCTTTAGGGGATATGGGACTGTTTACATCATTAATCTGATTCTGATTTAACTTTGGTGCCTGGTATCTGTCTAGAAAATTGTCCATTTCATTCAGGTTTTCCAGTTTTGTTGAGTATAGCCTTTTGTAGTGGTATCTGATGATTGTTTGGATTTCATCAGATTCTGTTGTTATGTCTCTCTTTTCATTCCTGATTTTTTTAATTAGGATACTGTTTCTGTGCCTTCTAGTTAGTCTGTTTAAGGGTTTATCTATTTTGTTGATTTTATTTTTCAAAGAACCAACAGTGTCCTTTTTTTTTTTTTTTTTTAGCTCTTTTTGTGTCTATTTGGTTGATTTCAGCCCTGAGTTTGAGTGTTTCCTGCCATCTACTCCTCTTGGGTGTATTTGCTTGTTTTTGTTCTAGAGCTTTCAGGTGTGCTGTCAAGCTGCTAGGGTAAGCTCTCTCCAGTTTATTTTTGGAGGCACTTAGAGCTATGAGTTCTCCTCTTAGAACTGCTTTCATTGTGTCCCATAATTTTGGGTATGATGTGTCTTCATTTTCATTAAATTCTAAAAAGTCTTTAATTTCTTCCTTTATTTCTTCCTTGACCAGGTTATCATTGAGTAGAGCTTTATTCCGCTTCCATGTGTTATGTGTGCTTTCCACTGTTTATGTTGGTATTTAAGACTAGTCTCATTCCCTCGTGATCTGATAGGGTGCATGGGATTATTTCAGTCTTCTTGTATCTGTTGAGGCCTGTTTTATGACCAATTATATGGTGAATTTTGGAGACTGTACCATGAGATGCTGAGAAGAAGGTATTTTCATTTGCTTTAGGATGAAATGTTCTATAAATATCTGTTAGATCCATTTGGTTCATAATTTCTGTTAGTTTCACTGTGTCTCTGTTTAGTTTCTCTTTCCTGGATCTGTCCATTGCTAAGATGAAGTGTTGACTTCTCCCACTATTATTGTATGGGGTGTGTTGTGTGCTTTCAACTTTAGTAAAGTTTCTTTAGTGAATATGGATGCCTTTGCATTTGGAGCATAGATATTCAGAATTGAGAGTTCCTTTTGGTAGATTTTTCCTTTTACTGGTATACAGTTTCCTTCCTTATGCTTTTTGATAACTTTTGGTTGAAAGTTGATTTTATTCAGTATAAGAATGGCAGCTCCAGCTTGTTTCTTGGGACCATTTGCTTGAAATAAAATGTTCTCTAGCCCTTTACTCAGAGGTAGTATCTGTCTTTGATATTGAGGTATGTTTCCTGTTTGCATATCCAGGCTGTTTTTCTGTCTTTTTATTGGGGAACTGATTCCATTGATGTTAAGAGATACTAAGGAAAAGTGATTGTTACTTCCTATTATTTTTGTTGTTAGAGGTGGAATTATGTTTCTGTGGCTATCTTCTTTTGGGTTTGTTGGAAGATTACTGTCTTGCTTTTTCAAGGGTGTAATTTCCCTCCTTGTGTTGGTGTTTTCCATCTATTATTATTATTTGTAGAGCTGGATTTGTGGAAAGATATTGTGTAAATTTGGTTTTGTCATGGAATATCTTGTTTTCTCTGTCTATGGTAATTCAGAGTTCTGATGTGCATTTGTGTTTTCGTAAGGTCTGTATGACATCTGCCCAGGATCTTTTAGCTTTCATAGTCTTTGGTGAGAAGTCTGGTGTAATTCTGATAGGTTTGCCTTTATATATTACTTGACATTATCCCTTACTGCTTTTAATATTCTTCCTTTGTTTAGTGCATTTGGGGTTTTGATTATTATGTGATGGGAGAAGTTTCTTTTCTGGTCCAATCTATCTGCAGTTCTGTAGGCTTCTTGTATGTTTATGGGCATCTCTTTCTTTAGGTTAGGGAAGTTTTCTTCTACAATTTTGTTGAAAATATTTACTGGCTCTTTGAGTTGGGCATATTTGCTCTCTTCTATACCTATTATCCTTAGGTTTGGTCTTCTCATTGTGTCCTGGATTTCCTGGATGTTTTGGGTTAGGAACCTTTTGCTTTTTTTTATTTCCTTTGACTGTTGTGTCAATGTTTTCTATGGTATCTTCTGCACCTGAGATTTTCTTGTCTATCTCTTCTATTTTGTTGTTAATGCTTACATCTATGACTCCTGATCTCTTTTCTAGGTTTTCTAACTCCAGGGTTGTCTCCCTTTGTGATTTCTTTATTGTTTCTATTTCCTTTTTTTAAATCCTGGATGGTTTTGTTCATATCCTTTGCCTGTTTGATTGTGTTTTTCTGTAATTCTTTAAGGGACTTTGTGTTTCCTCTTTAAGGGTTTCTGGGTGTTCATCTGTGTTCTCCAGTATTTTTTTTAAGGGAGTTATATATGTTCTTTTTAAAGTCCTCTATCATCATCATGAGAAGTGATTTTAGATCTCAATCTTGCTCTTCCAGTGTGATGGTGTATCCAGGACTTGCTATGTTGGGAGTATTGGGTTCTGATGATACCTTGGTTTCTGTTGCTTATATTCTTATGCTTGCCTCCCATCTGATTATCTCTAGTGCTACCTGGTCTCGCTATATCTGACTGGAGCCTCTCCTTCCTGTGATCCTGGTTGTTTCAGAACTCCTCAGAGTCCAGCTGTCTCTGTGTTCCTGTAAATCTCGGATCCTGGGATCCTTGGATCCTAGGTGTGTCCGAGCTCCTGGGAGGCAAGCTGCCAATGGGTTGCCAAGATCCTCGTGTGACTGAGGTCCTGCAATCCTGGGATCCTGGGATCCTGGGATCCTGGGATCCTGCGATCCTCTGGTCCTGGGTGTGTTAGAGCACCTGGGAGTGGAGCTTCTTCTTGGTGTTTTATGACTGGCTTTGGAATTGGCACCCAAAGTCTTCTCAGGGCACCAACCCAGAATGGACGAAACCCGTGCCACTGCTTAAGTGCTTTTTAAAGGGAACAGTTAGGGAGTTGGTTTGATGGGTAAACTGATTGCCAAGGAAGGCTGAGGATCTGAGTTTAAACTCTTAGAACCCATGTAAAGCTAGGTGTAATAGTGAGTATCTGGCATCCTGTTGTTTCCTTGGCTGGAACGGAATAAGAGGCAGGCAAGTCCCCAGAAACCTGAGGGTCAAATAGACTGTTTTACACAGTTGTAAACAACAGAAAAGGGACTTTATGTCAAACAAGGTAGAAGGCCATGTTGTGCACCCAAATTTGTCTCTAATCTCTACACATGTAGTGTGGTACAGATCCACCCCCCCCCCCCACACACACACAGAATCATGAGTACACCCACAGATCATACACATATAAAGGAGAAAATAATGAGCACTAACTGGATTAAATTAATCATTGAGTAGTCTTCTGAAATAAATAAAAGTTATTTTGGTAGATTATGTTCATAGTAAAGTTTTAGGTATATGGTTTGCACATAAAATACTTACCTAAATAAGCCAAATTACAAGGCTTTATATTTTCATTGCCATGAGCATTACAAAGTATTTTTTTCTTTCTCTTTTTAAAAAGTGAGCACAATTTCAGACTGTGTTAATTCTCCTTGCTTGTTTTGCTCCTTTTTGACACATTAGGGACTAGAAGACTACCCTTGTCAATACCTGGAGAGGATTTTATTCACTACCTACTATTTGAGTCAGGTCTCTACATAGCTCTGGCTGTCTTGGAACTCATTATGTAAACCAGACTGGCCTCAAACTCAAACTGCCTCCTGAGAGTTGGCACTAAAGGCTCCAGCACACCCATTTAACACAAATGTCTCTACTCTGAATTTTCATCACTTAACTTCAGTTGCTGATTTCAATATGGAGGCATCTAGCTTAGTGAACCACTTTCATGAAAAGTGAAAGTTACAATTAAAACTGCAAAGTTTAGTGCCCTTGCAGAAAACATCCTTACTAGCTAGCTGAGTTGAAACAGCACCTTATTCTACATCCAGCTCTTTCCATAGCTTTAGCTTTCCCAGCCAGTCTGGATCTTTTGAGAAGAAAAGACTACATTCCCAGGTAGCTGTGAATTCTTTTGAAAGCATAATTTTACCTGTTTACAGAAGAGTTGAGTATGAGCTGAATGGTCAGAAGTGTTGATTTATCTGTTTTTTAGTTATAATCCAGTGATTTGTTATTTTTTAACACAAAATATTTTTTAAAGCTTAGATTATTTATTAAAAAAAATCCACATATGGAAGTACCTTAGTTTTTACTAGAGGACAGTATCTTTTCCCTCCTGACATCTTTTAGTTGACAGGGAGCGTCTTAGAAATTCACTTTGAGCATTGCTGGGTAACAAGTGTTTCTTGGGGACACCGGAAATGGTATTTCAGGACAGTGCCTGAAGAGGGAAGCATTAAAGATGCTCCTGTCCCTGTGCTCTGCCAAAAGATTTGCTTGCACTCCACACTTAACTAGTATTCCTGTGAGAGAAGGGCTCCATTTCTATCTCCTACTTTATCTGGCTTAATTATATGCCATGTTAAATTTTAAGTAACAGTGAGCACAAAAAATAGATTGGGAAAGTCCTAGTATGCCATAACACAAATATGACATTTCAGCTTGTCTATTAGTCACTTTCTGCTGTTGTGAGAAAACACTATGACCAAAGCTACTTATAGAAGACAGAGTTGATTTGGGCTTATTGCTAAAAAGGGTCATGACAGCAAGTAGCAGGCATGGCTGTGGGAACAGGAAGTTGAGAGCTCACGTCTTAGCCACTAGCAAGAAGCAGAGAGAGCAACTTGAAATGGTGGGGTTGCCTTTAGACTCTGGAATCCCACTTCTAGTGACATGCGCCTACCAACAAAGCCAAACCTTCTAATCCTGCTTAGACAGTGCTACCAACTGGAGAACAGGCATTCACGTACATGAGCCTAAGCAGCCCCACAGCTTGTATGCACACCTCACCCTGCCATCGCTGCGTCAGTGACTGGTTTGATATAATGCAAATGAGGAAAGGGTGGGGTTATTGGCTAGGAGTTTTAGAAGTCAATTTTTGTTTACTAAGCCTGTGTATCTTTTGTGTAACCAGTGCTGAAGGGAAAAAACCAAAACAAAAAAACAACAGCAACAACAACAACAAAAAACCCCACCCATGTCCTGTCATGCTTGTTTTGGTAGGATCGCAATGCTTTGTAGATGGCCTCAGGCTACTGACTTGGATTCCAGGCAGGAACATCCTTAAAGTGCAGAGATAACTCCTGAACATCAAAGTCCTGTGTGAGATGATGCACTTATTTTCTGTTCACTCCTCCTGATTTATAGACTTAGTCATATGAATTGCCTAGTATTGCTATTAACCAAGCTATAGTATTGTAATTATTGCACTTGTGCTACGTATTTAAAGGAGAAATCTCAGTATGCCAGATGCTTCAATTTTGTTTGAAGTTTGAGGCATACTGTAATGAGGATAACGTTTCTGTTGAATTCAAGTATTTTAGTCACATAGACGCTTTTGGAAATAAACCATGCTTTAAATAAGAAAACTTGAGGTCCGTTAGGAGCAGCACTGAATAGTGCTGGTTATTTTACCTTTAAGAAAGTGGAAAATTTACTTGGTGTCCCATTTTATTAATACTATAAAATTTAACAGTGTTGTTCTGGGCGTTGATATGCATTCTTTAGTGGTTATTAGCCCCGAGTTATACTGAAATGGTTTGGTTCACTGCCTGTCTGTATTATGTAGAATGCAAATATCAAAAGTAAGAAAAAAGCAAATACATAATTGTCCCTCTTTGCTAACAGCTTTGTAAAAAAGTGTTGGCTACTTCTTGTGTCTAGGGTGGCTGAATACAGTGGACATCTTTTTTTCTCATTTAGCATAGGCTTATAGCTTCCCCAGACTCACTAGTAATGGAGCTATGAGGGCTATGACAAGAATGACGGCATTGAATTTCTCTGGACTACCAGTAAATGTTTCCATCCTGATGTCAGGAATGTGGAGCATCTGGAATCTGTGAGCAGAGGAGCAGAGTGAACTGTTCACTGCAGGGACACTTTCATCAACGCCAGCCCCCCCCCCCCCCCCCAGCCTCTTACTCTCCTGGGAGCCACTACTGCTGTGTACAGACGGTTGTATTTTTACAGAAGCATCTTCTGGAGCTGGGAGGTTCCTTCACTCATGCTTCTGCGTTCTCTACAATTTTTCTCTTTAGGCCAGTTATTGTTTTGACAACCAGTCCTAAATTTTAACATTCAAAATTGTTATTAGACGCGTTCTCACGACCGGCCAGGAAAGACGCAACAAACCAGAATCTTCTGCGGCAAAACTTTATTGCTTACATCTTCAGGAGCAGGAGTGCAAGAAGCAAGAGCGAGAGAAAACGAAACCCCGTCCCTATTAAGGAGAATTCTCCTTCGCCTAGGACGTGTCACTCCCTGATTGGCTGCAGCCCATCGGCCGAGTTGACGTCACGGGGAAGGCAGAGCACATGGAGTAGAGAACCACCCTCGGCATATGCGCAGATTATTTGTTTACCACTTAGAACACAGCTGTCAGCGCCATCTTGTAACGGCGAATGTGGGCGCGGCTCCCAACATCTCCCCCTTTCCTTTTAATAAGAGCAAATAGGCCACCCATATTAATGAGAGTGGAGATAGAGGTCAAATCCCCAGTGTGTAGGTAAAGGAGCCATGTACAGGATTAGCTCTTAGGCTCACAGGCTTTTACCCAGAGCAACCCTGACCTGCTCCCGTGTCGTTTTGTCTGGGGGAAGGGAACTAGGACACTGAACCTTCATGAAAGATGACATGTCTCCCTAGAATAGGCTCATATATGCCGCAGAGCCTTTCCATTGCAGTGCTTAGCCGTGCAACTCTCTCGGGCTGCTGAAGCACACTCACTCTATCCCGTGCAATGAGACTAGCCTCATGGGATATAAGAGCTGAGTGGCCAGCGACCTATTGCCTAAGCATAGATATATCAGGGGAAGCTCCATGTTCTAGTCCTGCAAGCGCCTGGGCAATAACCACCTTGTCTCTCCTAGTTTGGGCCTTAAGCTTACAGACCAATCAAAGAAGCAACACTAATCCACAGCAAAGTGTATCTCCAAATAATATTAATCCCACCCATTTTTTAAAGAAAGAAAATGCTGAGGAGATCCAATTGGGTAATCCTTTGGTCAGGGACAGGTCCAAGCGCGTGGAGTTGACCTGAAGTCTCAATTCCCGAAGGATCTGTTCAAATTCAGCCATCCAATTCTGTAACATATACTGAAAAAGACTTTTTGACAAATTAGCTGCCCTAGTAAATTTAACATACTGAATGGAAATAACACACAATCCCGGAAACTTTTGTTCACATCCCAGCTGAGTTATTTGTCATAATACATCTAGTTGTATCTGGACAAGATCTATGAGTTGATTAACCAGCATGAGACCTCTCTGTATCTTGACATTAGCTGAGGCCTGTTCATCTATGACTGTAGTCACTGAGGCTGACAAAGTGTTAATGGTGTCAGTCGTCTGGACCTGTCCAGACAGAGCCAAGGCTGTCTGAATTAAGGCTAAACCCAGTTCCTAGTTAGTGGTAAAAAAGCAGGAGAATACTTGAGCATTATACATCACCGTCATTGGGAGTGGAAATATCGACATTATCCCCCAACGCTGCTCTCTCTTTATTATTGACGCCCTGGACATCACCAAGACGAGGGACATTAGTATTCCCTTGGTCAGTCTGGATTTTTCGGGTGAGTCTTTCTGGTATCCAAAATGGGTTGTCTTCATTCTGTGGGAAAACACAGACAGCTCCCCTGGATCTTATCAAGATAGGATCCGGGCCATACCATTTATTATCAAGGACATTTTTCCATTTAACCATCTCATTGGGCCTATCTGGCTCTGAACAATGACGTTCAGCCGCAGTATGGCCATGAGCATCAATATTTAAAAAATTGAGTGTAAAGAGTGCCAAAGACACAGACACTCTTGGTGCTCGGGGTACAGTCTCCTCAAAAGTTCCCCTCTTCTGTTTTATAAGATAGGCTTTGAGGGTGCGATGCGCACGCTCAACAATACCCTGTCCTTGAGGGTTGTATGGAAGTCCAGTCAGGTGGGTTACGTCCATCTGACGGCAGAACTGTTGGAATTTTTGAGACGTATAAGCTGGTCCATTATCAGTCTTAAGGAGTCTGGGTTTCCCCCAAGCACTCCATGCCTCAAGGCAATGTTGAATCACATGTGAGGCTTTTTCTCCGGTTAACGGAGAAGCAAACATGATGCCAGAACATGTGTCAATGGACACATGGAGATATTGAAGTTTTCCAAAGGAAGAAACATGTGTAACATCCATTTGCCAGACCTGTAGAGGTCGAATACCGCGTGGGTTAATTCCCACATGAGGAACTGGCAAGAACTCACAGCAGCTTTGACATTGAGTAACAATGTCACGGGCTTCTTTTCTTGTCAGGGAGAAACGACTGCGTAATGTTTCAGCCGTCACATGAAAATTGTTATGAAAATTTCTTGCAGCCTCTACCGGGGATGATAGGGCAGCAGCCACCACTTTAGTGGCCTTATCTGCCAAATCATTTCCCAGAGCCATGGGGCCAGGTAGGCCTGAATGGGCTCTAACATGAGTAATATAAACAGGAGATCTTCTAGATAACAAAACTAATTGTATCTGCTGAAAAATATTGGCAACTCTACTGGAAGGCTTAATCACTCCAGCCACTTCTAAAAGATTTACTGCATTAACCACATAACAGGAATCTGACACAATATTAAGGGGTTCTAAAAAGGTTTTTAAAACTTCTAAAACCACTAAACATTCTACCACTTGAGGTGAAATTTCATTATACTGTTTGGATACCACTTTACCATTAGCCACATAGGCACCTATGCCAGTTTTTGATCCATCAGTATATACCACAATCCCATTTTTAAGTGGGTTTCTTACTGTTATTTGTGGAAAAACAACAGATTGATTTTGGGCAAACTGTAAGATTGGATGTTTTGGATAATGGTTATCTATTTTTCCTGAAAAGGAGGTAACTAAAACTGCCCAATCATTAGATGTGGCTGCCAAGGTTTGAACCTGTGCAGCGGTATAAGGTACAATTAAAAGATATGGACTTTAACCAAAGTGGGTGATTGCTGCTTTTAGGCCTTTAAGGGCAAGCTGTGCAATTGCATCAGGATACCAATCTATTATTTTAGCTGGGGATACGTTTGGATGGATCCACAACAATGGCCCATTCTGCCACAAAACTGCAGTTGGCAATTGTGCTGTCTTAAAGACACACAAACTGAAAGGCTGCGAATCCTCAATACGTTGTAATTGTGCATTCTGTAAGGCTTTTTCCACCTTTTGTAAGGCCTGGTTAGCAGCTAGAGTAAGAGTCCTAGGGGAGGAGATATGAGGATCTCCTTCTAAAATACCAAACAAAGGCCTTAACTCAGCGGAAGGAATCTTTAAAAAAGGTCTGAGCCAATTAATATCTCCCAACAGCTTTTGAAAATCATTTAAGGTATGGAGGTGATCTCTTCTTATCTCTACCTTTTGGGGCACAATCTTATCTGGGGACACCACAGAGCCCAAGAATTGTCCTGTATCAGAAATTTGGACCTTTTCTGTGGCTATCTGTAAACCCCACTGACTTAAAGTTTTAAGTAGAAAAGGATATGCCTTTTGTAGCATGGTAAGGTCTTTATGGCACAGGAGGATGTCATCCATGTAAAGGAGCAAAATTAAAGAGGGGAATTGTTCCCTCACTGGCAAAAGAGCTTCTTGCACATAAAGTTGACACATAGTAGGACTATTGGACATTCCCTGTGGTAAGACCTTCCATTGATACCTCTTATCAGGTTCCATGTGATTAATAGAGGGGATGGTAAAGGCAAATCTGGGCCTATCCCTTGGACACAAAGGTATAGAAAAGAAACAATCTTTAATATCTATAATAATTAAATTCCAGCCACGTGGTAAGGCGGAAAGTACAGGGAGACCCCTCTGTACTGGGCCAAATAAGTTCATTTGCTCATTAATGGCTCTGAGGTCATGGAGCAGTCTCCACTTTCCTGACTTTTTCTTAATTACAAAAATTGGAGTATTCCAAGGTGAGGTAGATGGCTCAATATGGCCTAGTTTTAATTGTTCCTCTACCAGTTGAATCACAGCTTCTAGTTTTTCAGAGGATAGGTGCCATTGAGGAACCCACACTGGGTCCCCTGTTTTCCATGGTATGGGCCGTGCTGCCCCAATGGCCGCTAAGGAAAAACCCAGACCCTGTCTGTCTTGGTTTCCATTAGGTGAGATGGGCTCTATCCTTCCCTGTTCTTGATGTCCTAACCCTTTTCCTTCTTTATAACCCATCTTTGCCATGATATTTTTTGCTTTAGCTGAATACCCTCCCGATGGGGCGTTTTCATTGGACAAAATAAGGCCCAAATGCTGCATAATATCCCTTCCCCAGAGGTTAACCGGGAGTGGGAGCACATAAGGTATGAATTTCCCTTGCTGTCCTTCAGAGGATTCCCACGTCAAGGCAACGGAGCTTATAGTGGGACATGATTGATATCCTAGGCCCTGTAATGAATGAGATGACTCTGTGGTGGGCCATGCTTTGGGCCACCAATGTGTAGAGATTATACTTTTATCTGCTCCGGTATCAAGGATGCCTTCAAACTCTTTTCCATTAATCTTAAGG
Organism: Mus musculus; assembly: GCF_000001635.26. Lineage (NCBI taxonomy): Eukaryota > Metazoa > Chordata > Mammalia > Rodentia > Muridae > Mus > Mus musculus. The sequence goes on along the minus strand of NC_000084.6, from coordinate 7,530,218 downwards.
CGGAGCTTAGGTCTATCATTTAAAGATACAACCAAATAGGCAGAATCATTTCCTGAGGAGCCCATTTTCTTTATCTCAGGTCCTGCAAATTTCTCCCTGGTATTATCAGGGAGGAGCAGCAGCTGAGCTATCCTATCTCCTTTACTAATAGAAAAAACGCCTTTAGGGCTTGAGCACAGGACCTGTATTTCAGGGGAATGTTGACAATCCATAACTCCAGGGTGGACTACTAAGCCCTGCAAGGTGAGTGAACCCCGGCCGAGAATAAGGCCCATGGTTCCCGGGGGCAAGGATGGTATAGGCTCCACTGGCACCGGCTGAATACTCATTTGAGGCATTAATAGGAAGTCGGAGGCGGCACGCAGGTCCACCCTTGTGGGTCTTCCTGGGTCGCCTCTCTGACTGCTTCCTGGGTCCTGACAAACCGGTTCCCATATCTTTGAGGGCCCTGGGACCGAGGGCCCGATGACCCGTTTTTTGGCACATCAGTTGATTGACTATCAGGTGGGGGAAGGACTCTGCCCTTTATATCCCTCACAGAGCGACACTGGTCAGCTCTATGATAACCCTTGCCACACTTAGAGCAAAGAGTGAGAGTCCCTCCCTGTTTATCTGGAGCTCTGCAATCTTTCTTAAAATGCCCAGGCTTTCCGCAATTAAAACATGTCCTCTGATCATTTCTGCCCATGGAGCGGTTCTGAGATTGGAGGATGGCGGCCGCTAAGCCTGCATTGGTGAGAGGTCCCCCAAGCTCTCGACAGACCCTGAGCCAGTCTTGTAAGCCTTTGTTCTTTCTTGGGGCTATGGCCGCTCGGCACTCCTTTGTGGCTTGCTCATAGATTAGCTGTTCTACCAGAGGCGCGGCTTGCTCTGAATCTCCAAAAATACGCTCTGCTGCCTCTGTCATTCTGGCCACAAAATCTGAGAAGGATTCCTGAGGTCCCTGGATTATCTTTGTTAACTGACCAGTGGTTTCACCTGCTCGAGAGAGCGCCTTCCAGGCCCTAATAGCCGTGGAAGAAATCTGGGCATAAGCTCCCCAATGGTAGTTTGTCTGATCAGCAGAATAAGCTCCCTGACCCGTTAACAAGTCAAAAGTCCAATCTCTCTGCTCTGGAGTCAAAGCAGCTGCGTTTGCTCGGGCCTGCGCTTGTGCAGCTTCGTGCCAAAGCGCTCTCCATTCCATATATTTGCCCATACTAGGGAGAGCGGCTTTTACAACCGTTTGCCAGTCAGCAGGAGTTAGTGCCATGCCGGCGAGCCTGTCTAACTGCACCAAGGTAAAATTAGCATTGGTTCCGTATTTACGGACCGACTCGGCAATTTCTTTAATTTGTAAGTATTCTACCGGAGCGTGGACACGCCCACCCTCGGCTCCTTCAAAGACCGGAAATGCCTGTTGTATTTTCCTTTGTTCCTCTCTGGGAATGAATGAGTCTGCGCACTGCCTCTCTGCGCACTGCCTCTCTGCGCATTGCTGACGCACTACGCAGGGCGGGGGCTCCGCATAGGGCGGACCTTGAAGCCGACTGCCCTGAGGCCAATCAGCAAACTGGCCTTCGCCAGCCGCTTTTGGCTTCCTTAACTGATTAGCTAGCACTTTACCTGGCTGGTACCCTTTTTTCTCATAATGAGCTGCTTCTTCCTCCCAGTCTGTTTCTTCAGAGGAGAATTCTTCATCTGCTTCAGAGCTACTAAGAGCTGGCTCCCCGAGCCCATCCAGCGATGAGCACAGGCTCCTTTTCCTAGAGACCTCCGCTAATTGATCTTTCTTTTTTTCCCTTTTTCCTCTTTTTCTTCTAATCTCTCTCCAGGTATTCCTACCTAACCTTAACTTTTCCTCGGGTTCAAGACCCTTGGAAAGGCCTGTATACTTATTTTGTGTACCATATTTCCTCTTTGTTCCTACTCTCTCTCCCCGCTTTACTTCTGATAGCTTGTCCTGAATTTCCTCTAGAATTTTCAGCCCTATCTTAATCACTTGATAACATGTGAAAAGGAACAAAAGGGCTCCTAACACCAGAAAAAATTCAAGGCCAAACATATTCCACTTTACTTCTGATAGACTGTCTTGAATTTCCTTAGAAAGTTCAAGATCAGACTTACCTCGTAAAGCTGTACTCACTGGTACTCTCGTTCCCCAGCTGAAAAGTTCTGAATTCATACAGTTGAATCCTTCTTAACAGTCTGCTTTACGGGAACCTTTATTACCGCGACCCGCAGTTCTGGTTCTGGAATGAGGGATCTTCCTTGCGCCAGTCCCGAGTTTTTTCTCGTCCCGGAATTCGGCACCAATTGTTATTAGACGCGTTCTCACGACCGGCCAGGAAAGACGCAACAAACCAGAATCTTCTGCGGCAAAACTTTATTGCTTACATCTTCAGGAGCAGGAGTGCAAGAAGCAAGAGCGAGAGAAAACGAAACCCCGTCCCTATTAAGGAGAATTCTCCTTCGCCTAGGACGTGTCACTCCCTGATTGGCTGCAGCCCATCGGCCGAGTTGACGTCACGGGGAAGGCAGAGCACATGGAGTAGAGAACCACCCTCGGCATATGCGCAGATTATTTGTTTACCACTTAGAACACAGCTGTCAGCGCCATCTTGTAACGGCGAATGTGGGCGCGGCTCCCAACACAAAATGATTTCTTTTGGGTTAGTAACAATAAGTGATATGTGACCAAATATAGTGAAAAGCAGTAGAAAATGACTTTTTCTAAATAACTACTCTTTTCTGTAGATGAGGTTGTGGTCTAGGCTTTGTCATGTTTCTCCTCAGGTTTTTAGAGGATCTGGGATATGTGCAAGGACACCGTTTATATTGGCTATGGTCTAGATTAATTTTTCTACCCTAGCTTGGAGGGCCAGAGAGATGTCCCAGTCAGTAACGTGTCTGCCACACAAGTACAAGGGTCTGAGTTTGGAGCCTCAGCTCAACTATTTGCAGAGTGGAACAAATCTATAAACCTAGTTCTGTAGAGATGGGACCGATAGCCAGACCTCTGGGACTTTCTAACCTGCCATTTTAGCCAAACAGTGAACTCCAAGTTCAGTGAGAGACTCTGTCTCAGAAAATTAGGTGGGGTGTGATTGAGGAAGACACCTAATGGATGTCCATTGCTGACTTCCACAGGCATGCTTACACACACACGAGCATACACACACATACACACACCGCACACACAGCAGTAGAGAGGGAATGAGAAGGAAGGTTTGTGTGTTGGTATGTTTTGTATGTGTGCGTTGGGGACCAGAGTCCAGCCTTAGATGTTCTTCCTCAGGTGGAGTGTCTCAGGTGATGTCTGCTGTTTTATATATTAGAGGCAGGCTCTCTCACCAATCTGGAGCTTGCCGATGGGCTGGCTGGCTGGCTACCCAAGTCCCAAAGTGTTGGCCTCTGCAGCCTTGAGATTTTAAGTGTGTGCCATCACAGTTTACATTTTTTTTATGTGAGTTCTCAGAATCAAACTCAGGTCATCACCAGCCAAGTTATTTTCTCAGCCCTTACCTTCCCCCCCCCCCCTTTTTTTTGGTTGTTTCTTGAGACAGGGACTTATGTAGCCAAGGATGGCCTTGTTCATTGTGACTCTACTCCCTGAGAGATGGATTACAAGCATGCACTAAGACACCCAGCCTCTATTAGTTAATTTTTTTAAATCAAGATTTAAGATTAAAACAAATATGTCAGTATAAACTGTATAGAACCTGTATAGCCACATCTCTTCTTTATAGCCAGTGTTGTTCAAAGGGTACAGTTTATCAACAGTGGACAGGGTCAGTTTAATAACTGTTCTGTATCTGAAGACTCATTACTGTAGAATCATGTTGCTTCATGTTCTCTGTCCCTAACTACACCCTGCTCCCAGCCACCTTCTAAGCACCCTGGTCTCATTTGGTCCCAGATACTTCTCTCTTGGACGTGTGGTCCCCTCCCTACTCACAGCCATGAGGCTAGCTGCCTTACTATTCTCAGTTGTGTGCTCTTCATTGTACTCAGGCCTCCTGTGATGTAAAGTATATTACCTGTTGGTTGTTTCTTTCATCCAGATTTCCAGTCTACATAAGCAGACATGAGTCACCTCCATGTAAAATATGCTAGTGACACCCCAGCCCTCATGCTTTGCTGTGTAGTTTCTTTGGGCTTTCCAGACCATTAGCACTTTAGAAGTCAGAGTCTTTCCTTTCTGCTCTGCTTGTGGGCTGCTTTGATAGGGGACAGCCATCCCAATGAGAAGGTGGCTCTTGATCATTAGAAGGATCAATAGCTTTGCCAACTTTCATTTTTTGTATTCTTACCTGTTCTTGTCCTCTAATGCAGTGGTTCTTACCCTTTGTAATGCTGTGACCCTTTAACACATTTTCTAATGTTGTGCTGACCCCCAACCATACAACTATTTTCGTTGTTACTTCGTTACTGTAATTTTTCTATTGTTATGAATTATAAATATTTGCTATGCAGAATATCTGATATGGAACCTTGTGAAAGGTCATTCGATACCCCCAAAGGGTTTGTAACCCACAGATTGAGATCAGTTGCTCTACAGACTTCCCTTTTCCTGCTGCTAGACTCACCTTAATGGTGAGAAGATGATTTTAACAATAAAGATTAATCAGTGCAACTATCCCTACCAAAGGACAAAGCCTCTTTGTGACTCTCTTGGTGTAAATTTTCCCCTCCCCCCTAATGGGCATGTGTGCATGCATGGGAAATGCAAGTGTGTGTGTAAGTGCATGCATGCATGTATGTGTGTGTACCAGAAGACAACCTCAGGAGTCATCCTCAGGCAGGCCAGCTGCTTGTTTTTTATCTAGGCTTTCTCATTGCTAGAGGCTCACTGGTGAGTCTAGGTTGAGCCCAGAGACCCTCCTGTCTTCAGCTCCCCAGACAACACTGACATACAAAGGCCAGTTCGCACACTCAGCATTTTAAGTAGGCTCTGGGGGTCAGACTCAGAAAGATTTTACTTGACTGAGCCATTCCTCTAGTCTAGCCTCTTATGTAAGTTCCTGATTAATGTTGGAGCATGTTGTATTTTTATATGAAAGACAGTCTTGTTACGGTTCAGATCCCAAGATCTTTCCCTAAAGTTAATATAGTCTTTGAAATGGAAGATGAAAATAAATCAACACTTTGAAGCAGTAAATAGGAAACTGTAAGTAGGGATTCCCTGCAGTTTTCTTATGAATGTTAATTATTTTACAGACTTTTAGAAAAATTACTGAAGGAACTAACACCAAAGGCTCCACCCAGTGAGATCTAATAAAATAATTCTCTGCGAGATGAATTATATTACTGTTTTCACCATTTCAGAAGATAGCCTGGATTTTTCCAAGTATCAGTTTGCCCTAAAGAGTGGGGATGCTGCTGTTGATGTTTATGGAGCTCACTGCATCCAGTGAGCTGCTGCTGCCTGCTCTCTCTACAGAGGTCAGATGTTTGCATCCAGGCGGACCAAATCGTTTGAATGGACATCTGTTTGTCTGTTCTGAGTAATCACTTCAGAGAGACAGCACCATAATCCTGAGGTGGGGCACCCCAGCGCGTCCTGTGCGGCATTGGCACTCTGCAGGGAAGTGACAGTCATAATTATCTCTAAAGAACTCACTTTGTTGTATGGGTCCATGATCATTTTGTGCATACTTTAATGACAAACAGCTTGCTCTGTGGAGCTTCAGTTTGGATTTTGATACAGACGACACAGTAATATATTTACTTTCAATTTGCATATACTGATGGATGCAGTCCATTTCAGCCCTTAGCATCACCATTACCAACGTTATGGGTATTCTGTGCAAGTGACTTGTGGCTTGTATCTGTTCTAGTCTCTTTTCCTGTCGAAGTTGCAGACATCTGAGGAAGCAGTTTAAAAGGGAGAACTAGTTACTTTTCTGCTTAGCATTTTTCTGTCATTGTGGCAAAGAGAGGAGGTGGTAGACCTCTCATCAGTTCCGGGGGCGGGGGGGGGGAGATGCTGGGGGAGTAGAAGTTGATGAGCACAGTGACAAAGAGCCAGCTCTCTCCTTTCCTCTGTTGTATTCTCTTCAGGCCTCTGCCTGTAGGGTAGTGCTACCTGTGTGCTGCACACGCCTTTCTCCTTTCCGGCCCTTTGTTTAGAACGGCCCTCACAGAGGCTGTGGAGAGCTGTGCTTTGTTGACCCCTATGAAAAGATGAACAATCGTGCCACCTTCACCTTGAAATTTAGCTGTTTGAAGACAGCTTTGCCCTTTGCCTTTCTGTACTCCTTGTTCTTCACTATGCAAATATAACTTGATGATTCAGGCTGGGATCTGATTCTGCTTTCTCATCTCTACTTCATTCTTTACAAAATCACAGTGCCTACTTTTTAAAGACTTATTTTATTTTATATTTTGTGTATATGTGTGTGTCTGTGCATGTTTTTATACATAGGAGTATAGGTTTCCAGAAGAGATTGTTGGATCCCCTGGAGCTAGGGCTGCTCAGAGATTCTGTCTAGATGTCCCAGTTACAGAGTTAGTAATTTGTTTATGCCATGTTGGAGTTTAGCACGCTGTCCTATATACAACCTCTGAAATTTGGTTCCCCTTTTAGGAGGTATTTCTTTTTCTCACTTCAGCACCTGTAGTTAATTCCTGTAGTTCCTGTTGGTCTCACACAGTCCTTTGGGAAGGTGGTCCTGAAACAATATTGTTCCCAGTCCCTGACACAGGCCCCTTCTTATTGTACCCATCAAAATCTGTGTTTATAACAGTGTCTAGCTCTTGTACTGCTGGGGACACAGCTTTGGTCTTTTTCCTTTCCATCAGTGTACTGAAGTCTCTTTCACAGTGCCTGATACACATACAGCCAAGATCATTACTTAGTGAGGTCTGGAGAGAGGGTCTAGAGCAGTGCTTCTCCACCTTTGGTTTGTGGCCCTGTTGGCAAATCTATCTTCAAAATATCGCATTGTAATTCATAACAGCAAAATTATAGCTATGATGTAGCAATGAAATAATTTCATGGCTGGGGGGTCCCCACAGCAGGAAGAACTGTATTAAAGGGTCACAACATTAGGGAATTTGTGAACCACTGATCTGGCAGTGGGGTGGGGTTGAAATATAAGGGAAATGAGAAGCTAGCCCTAAAGTCTCTGTAGTGTGTTATGCTGCACCCGGGAGTGTAACACTGGTTTGAGTTTGTGATCTAGGAGTGGAGGGAGCATGAATGTAGGCATTTCATGTTTGGGGTAATCTTGAACTGGAAGGAGTGACTGTGACAGCTACTGGGGAACTGGCATCAACTTCAGGGTCCAGGAAATGCTATCCTCTCTGGCTGACAGAATGCCTGGGGAACCTCTGAGCTATGCTCTAGAGAAAAACCATGTCAGATTATTACTCAGGAGTTTAGTTTTAAAATTAAAATATCTGTCTTGTAAAACGCCAAGGAACAGAGAAATAATTGCAGTAACAATGCAAGTAGTTACCCCAGCTCCGTTTCTCTTCCTTGGGTAAACATGGGTAGATCCTGGAGGTGGCCCTCAGTCTGTTTATACCCTTAGTGAATAGGGAATGGAGGTGAATTTTCCCCATCCAAGGGACTGCAAGGTTTCCATGACAATCTTGCCAATATCATATATTAACTCAAATCTGTTGGGCCTGTTCTTTTCTTCTGGCCAACTCTATCCAATCCTTGAAAGCTATAGCCATTCTCTGCTGGCCTTACCCTCGGCAAACTATCACGCTGACTCTTGACCGAAGGTATTGGCACAAACACAAGGGAGTAACTGTGGTTCTTGAATCTGCTTCCTATGCACTTTTGCCCCATGTAGAGCACAGGCAGCTGCCTAGTTCTCCTTCGTGTGGCCCCTGTGCTTCTCACTCACTGCGACGTAAAGCTGTGGTTGAGTTTTCCTGCCCTGCTGTCTCTTGCTGTTAGTGTGCAAGTCTACTGACTTAATCAATTAGAAGTTTCTGGATATGGAATCTAGGGCCTCACAACACTCTAGACCAAGCACTCTCTCTGCCACTAAACAACACCCCTACCTTTCTTTCCTTTGTATTTTGAGGTGAGTCTCATTTGCTACTCAGGCTGCCCTGAATTCATGCTGCAGTGCAGGCTGAACTTGAACTTGTGACCATTTTGCTTCAGCCTCCAGAGTAGCTCAGATTACAGGTCTGTGCTACTAGATCTGGCTCTTATTTATTTTTTAAAAAAATACCCAGATCCACTTAGAAATAACAGGTGTTCTTTGTGCTAAAACTTCTGAGGGCTGTATGTGTTCATCATCTTTGACATACTTCTTCCTGAATTTAGCTTTATTCCTCCAGTTGACTCTGTCAGAATTAAATCCAGAGACCTGTTTTCAGGCCTTCTTGTCCCTAGGTTTACAGAGTAGATTATTGACTCTTCCTAGACTTGTTTTAGGTATTTCAACCCTTGGTCATCCTCTCTGAGTGACCATGGGTCCCTCCTTTTTCAGGAAGGTGGGCTGCTTTCGTGCCTTCCGCCTCACACCCTTGGGAGTGTTAGCCACGACTGTGGCTTTAGATACCTTCTAAGTCCCAAATTTGAGTCTTTAGCCTGTTGAGCTGTTACGCTCCTCATGTGTATGTCCACTGTCTACCTGCTGTCTAGCAGCTATTTCAAATTCAGCATTTCTAACCAGAGCGGCCCTATTGTCCTCAGTGGCAGTTTCAGAAGTCCTCGGACTCCTCTCTCTCCTGCATTGTCTCTGGTGCTGCCCCCTCACTACCTCTGCTTCTGTGATGCTAGCCCCCATCCATGTTGCAGTTTGCCCCAGGTCCATGGGGTTGAACATTTGTAGCCGCAGCACACTGAAGGTGGAGACAGGCAGGCAAGGTTCGAGGCCAGACTGGGCTGTATACAGACACCATGTCTTTTTAACAAAAGTGCTACGATCTATTCTAGTGGTTGATTAACCACTACTGAATGATCTTTTTAACCAAGGTGATGAGACTGTATGAGTATGTTACAACTTCCTATGAACCACCCATTCATCATAATTATGATTTTTATGAGTTAGGTCAGTGTTTCTGCCTTCCCCAACCAATCACTGATACCTGTGTCTGATACGTAAAGGTAGTAGGATTATGGTACAGCATGAGTTTATTTTCACAAAACTGCTGTTGTAAAATTTAAAAAAGGAAATAAGAAAAAGAAGAGGAAAGGTGAGATTACTTCCTTGAGGCTGCCAATGCTTTAGCTCCTTTAAGCTCATACATGGAGTGCTCAGTGACTCCTGACTCTGACCTGTGTGCTTGGTGCTCACTGGCCTCTGTCAATTGCAAAGCCTGATTCTCTTCAAGAATAAGATATCAGAAGTTTGTAGAACATTGCTATAGAGAAGATAGTCACAGCATATTTATGTCCAATCTAATAGTTCAGTGGCTTCGAAGCATGTAGTTTTTAATCTTTAAGGAAAAGAGGCAGATTTAAATCATGAAAATGAAAGCAGTGCCAACACATTTCAATCCACTCAGATAAGAGAGCAGAGACTGTGGTCCACAGGGGATGGCTATTGGCCTGGCTCACAGTGAGCTATCTGATGCTGCATGGGTTCTCATTTTTATATTGCTTTTTGTACTTCCATGAAGCCAGAATTTGCCATATACCATGCTCTGGACTGGTGGGATTAGTTTGAAAGGTTTTGTTATCAAACAGCAGGAGCCAATGAGCTATTTAAGATCTTTGTGTCTACCTTCACTCACTCCTGTTAGTATAAACACCTTCCATAGCTTGTGATATTATTTGTTGTATTTTTCCATGTTTAGGAATTATTATTTGATTTTCACAATACTGATGATGGTCTAACACAGGTCCTTGTGTATGCTAGGTAGGTAGTTTGCCAATGAAGTACAACCTCAGTGTCTATTTCTTGTCTTAATGTGAGGAAACCATGATCTATCTTCTTCCATAACTATTAAACATTTGTGAAGAAGTTTCAATTGGGGGCTGTTTTGATAGGAAAGAGTTGTACAATTGTACTCTAAGAATGAAAATCAATATAAAAGCTGTATGTCTATCTGTATGTGTGTATACATACCTTAAGAGGAAATCACAGGGATCAGTTCCCTGTATCATAGAAGCTAAGAAGTCCCATGAGCCACCATTTGCATCATGGATACCCAAAAGACCCTGGGCTATGATTGTTCAAATTCTGAGATGTAGGAGCCCGTAGTGTAGGTCACTGTCTGACTGAGAGAGAACTAGCACTGTGGTAAGGATTGGGTGCTGGTATAAGACTGGAGTCTGGAGTCCAGAGAGCTGGGAGCTACCATGTTTGCCATGAGGGAATCGGAAAGTGAGTTTCTCAGTTCAGATAGAAGGGGAGTTGTCTCTCTCCCTGTGATCGTGTCTGAACATGTTGTTTGTGGTAGGTTTGTCTTTACTCAGTCTCTGATTCAAATGTGTGCTCCTCCCAGCTGCACCCCCATGGGCACATCTAGAACTATTACTGTTCTATGAGAGATTCAGGATCTCTGAGTCCAGTCAAGGAGACAAGTGAATTCAGTTACTGCAAATGTGTTCATTGTTTAATTTACAACATTGGCTTAATTAGTTTCCCCCAGCTGAGATGTAGAGTTTAGAGTTTGCATGCTGTTAAAAATAGGCAAACAGGGCCCCTGAGATGGCTTACTTCAGATGGTAACTGATGGCCTGAACTCAGTCTTAGGACCCACATGGTGGAAGGCAAGAAACAGCTCCTGCATGTTGTTTTCTGTCCTCTACACATGCATGATGGCCTGAGTCCCCTGTTCCCTCTCCTCTCTTCTCCTCTCCTCTCTTCTCCTCTCCTCTCCTCTCCTCTCTCTCCTCTCCTCTCTTCTCCTCTCTTCTCCTTCTCTTCTCCTCTCTTCTCCTCTCTTCTCCTCTCCTCTCCTCTCCTCTCCTCTCCTCTCCTCTCCTCTCCTCTCCTCTCCTCTCCTCTCCTCTCCTCTCCTCTCCTCTCCTCTCCTCTCCTCTCCTCTCCTCTCCTCTCCTCATGCATGATAAGCAAATATAATAAAGATAGATGAATACTGTACATGCCTTTGATTTAGTAGGATTTCTCTCTCAATGCTATATTACCTCTCAGTCTTCACCTGTCAGTAACATTAATTGTATCCCAGTGTGAAGCAGCAGAAAGCCAGCCCCCCACCCACCAATGAAGAAAGACAGTCTGTCCCCCCAAAGAAGAGACTCACACTTAGCTAGTCTGTAGATCAGGCCATTTACCATTGCACTACCTCTCTGCAGATTTCATTGTGTGCTCTATGAAAATTGATGAGACCTTGGAGGACTTCTCCATTGCCACTGTCAGTGATAAGTTTTGTCAGTAGAGGGCACTGGCAGGACACTGCAGCAGGAGGAGGCTGTGGTTTTCATTTGCTGAGTTTTACTTCTGTCATGGACTCCGTAACAGCCCTATGAGGATCTCCAGTCTCCACTTTGAGTTTGAGTAACACACCCACAAAGAGATTACTAATGAGCCTCGTAGACATGCCTGGTTGGCTTCCTGGGCTTTGTGTGCCTGCACACCTGGGGGTGTCCATTGTCTGCTGTGCCAGCACTGTCTTATGCTGTTGCAGGGTATTTCTAGTTTCCCAGTTTTTGCAGGAGAATGTCATATTTGCAAACATTAGATCCATAAAAATTAGCTAAATGGTTCCATTGTAGAGGTAATAAAATGTGCATCCAAGTGAGAAGCAAAAACCCAATTGCCAGAAATCAGTTTACAGTGATAGTACCACACAGGCAATGAGAATAGGTCAGATCTTACACAGTTTTTCCAGAGGTAAAAATGATATGTTCAAATTCTAGAAGTGACCCCAACCGTAAGGAAGGCATTATGAAGCCTTGAGTGTTTCCATGAAACATATAAAGGTGGTAGGAGTATAACATCCACATCACTATATCTTATTTTTTATAATGAATTTGCATCTACCATGTAAGGAGCTGATTTAGACAATAATGTTAATTCCTTTAAACGTTATGCAATTTAAAGTTTGAGTTCCTTAGATATAAGTTAGATGTCATACAAAAGCATGATGTTTTTTCTGTATGGCAAAAAATGAATTTGATGTTTAACTTATTAGCCACAATTACAAATTAAAAATCATATATATATAATTTCCAGTTTAATTGTATATGTAGAGGACACATTTTGGATCCATATTATTTTGGGAAAATAAGAGATTCTTACATTTATGGTTGGTTTATGTTTGCCATATTTACCTGTCTGTCCTCAACCTCTCTTGTATATCAGCAGTGATGGATCATAAGAATGCTGGAGGCAGAGAAAGAAGATTTCTCGATTCTGTTAGCTAGCATGGTGATATGAATATAAGACTTCAGTAGACCTCAATTCTTAGGAATTTAAGTCTTTTTAGACTTAGCCCATTTTGTGCTGCCAAAGAGAATATAGCAGTTTCCAAAGACTTTGCTTTCTGTAGTTTCCATTATCTACCATCAGCTGTGCTCTGAGAATATTAAATGGAAAATTCTAGAAATAATCAATTCACCTTCTTCAGCAGGGTGTTGAAATTTTGCGGCATCTCACCTGGAGAGTGATTTACTCCCCTGTGCAGTGTATCCACACTGTATGTACCTCCTGCCCCTTAGTCATCTCACCTGGAGTGTGATCTACCCCTCTGTGCAGAGTATCCACCCTGTGCCACCTGCCCCTTAGTCACTTACTTGGCCTTAGTTACAGGATCTACAGCCAAAAGATCCTGGTGCTTGTGTTTGTAACCTTCCTTTTATTTAATAATCACCCAAGACACAAAAGAAGACATAGGAAACAGTGCGATGGGGTAAATGTTTGATACTGTGATTTCACACATTCCTTAATTCATAAGGAAAAGAAATTTAAGCCAGGCATGGTGGCACACGCCTTTAATCCCAGCACTCAGGAGGCAAAGGAAGGCGGATTTCTGAGTTCGAGGCCAGCCTGGTCTACAAAGTGAGTTCCAGGACTCACAAAGAAACCCTGCCTCAAAAAAACCAACAACAACAACAACAACAACAAAAAGAGAAATTTATTATCTCATGGTTCTTAGCAGCTATTTGAGCACTGCTGGGACAGCGTGGGATAGCATGGGGCAAGCCATACTGTGTCGATAGGTGGCAGAAGGGAAGGGAAGGAGGAACAGAGAAGAGGGTAAAGAGGAGACTGAAGTTCTTTTTATAATGAATTTGCACCTACCATGTAAGAAGCTGATTTAGATGACAATGTTAATTCCTTCAGGCACCACCTCCATGGCCCAGTCACCTCTAATGTTTACCTCCCAACATACTATGTTGGCGAATTCCCAACCTGTGCTTTTGGGAGAAGGAGTGGCTCAAATCATAAATACCTAACTTATCTATTACTTCTGTCCTGATTTCCTCCTTGGCAGGTCCTGACTCCTTTCCCTTATGTTCAGAGACCAAGAGTAGGTTAAGAAAAAATTAAAGATGTACCTTCCCTCTAAATATCTAGTTCTGAAAGCATTCAGTTGAACTTAAAGAACATTCTTCACTGTTGGGACTCAAATACATTCAGTCCTGAGTCAGGACAGAGGCTCCACTCTCCTCACAGACTGGTGATTTCTGGAACCTGTACTGCCTTCTTTGAAACGGCATGCTTCTGGCCTCTTGGCTCTGTCACCATGCCTTTATTAATGGTTGACACCATCCTGTCTCTTCTAGCATTGGTTGTGACTTCCAGATCAGGCAACTGAAGGACTGCGGTTGTCACTGGAGTGCCCGATTGTTATGGTAACATATCAGTAAGGATTGTGTCATGCTAGAAAAGCCAGAAAACTCAGGTTTGGGAGCCTTTGCTAGCAGGAAAATTATTTTTTAATGCTTGAAGTATAAAATGGCTTGTTTCACAAAATATAAGCAATACTTGTATAGAGTTAACACTTTCCATGTATAAAGGAGTGTGTTATTATATCCACTTGGAATTTCTGATGAAGCTGTTTTGACTCTGAACCTTGGAATACAGTGGTGTTTTGTTCTAGAGGAAGATGCATCAAGGAAAGAATTTTTTATACCTCGTACATAGGATTTAACAGCCTCAGGATTCCATTGAAATTTAAAGACAACCATTTGACCTTAATATTTTTGTGCCACTATTTTTCATTTTGAGATTACTATAGATTCGTGTGTTATTTTAAGAATTGATACAGACTTGTATGTCATCCACTTCTTTCCAGTTTAACATCTTGTGTTGTGGATGGCTTTGTGCGGCTTGTTTTCCTAGGACAGACTGTCTGGAATGACAGGTGGCTTCTTGTGAATGAATCCCCTAATGAAGAAAGGAGTATGGAATATGGAGTGAAAAAATGAATTACAAATAAAATGAATTGAAAAGGAAAATGATCAAAAAAAAAAAAAAAAAAAAAAAAAAGGAAGAAGAAAGGAGCCAATCACTGGGCGAGTAGGCGGGACTTCCCGGTTGGACAGAGTAGGAGAGAAAGCAGGAGAGTTAGGTCCCTTTTGGAATGGGGGCAGAGGGGTAAGATGTAGCTGCTAGAGTTTCCCGGTATCATGGTGATCCACAAAGATTTGCCACCGGAGGAGTAAGATTTTAATAAAGCTTGCAAGATGAGGCTTTAATTGCTGCACCCAGAGATTGAGTTACCATTGTTTCTGATCTAAGTTTGTGTTGCGTTTTCCTTCTCTCGGTTGTTTATCTGGGTTCAAGAAAGAAAGGTATGGCGGCCAAGCATGAGTTTGCCTGAGGTGGTCCTGAGGCCGTGGGGGATTTGAACATGGGGTTGGTGTGGTAGTGACTTGCCATTGGGAACCTAGCGAGCTGGGTGGAGAGACTGTGGAATTCGGAGTCAGAATCTCCACCAGATAAAAACAGGTTAGTCATTGCCTACCAGTGCATGGCAGGCCAGGCTGCCGGGGTAGAGGCACAAGCGCAGGAACGTGCGGGCTCGATTTTTCCCAATATTTCCCCTTAACAATCTTGTATCAACCACAGCAGAGTGTGGCAGTCAGGAAACTGTAATTGATACAACCTGCTATGACTTGAATGTGTTCCCCAAAGTTCATGTGTCAGGAGCTTAGTTCTAGGGGTAACAGTATGAGGGACGTCAGGCCTTTAATAGAAGGTCAGTCCAGGAGGATTCAACGCTCATGAACGAGTTAGTGTAGCTAGTGCAGGAGTAAGCTTGCTACAAACGATGTTCTGTCACCTCTCTCTCCTGTGTTTCCCCTTATGGGATGAGAGTACAGATACCACGTAAGGTATCTCCCCATGGCTGACTTCCTGACAAGTACTCTTGCATTGTTTATAAACTGTCCTTCAATAGCATTCTGCTGTAGCAGCTTGAAGCAGTGTCCAGCACTCCAGGACACTTATTCACTTTTATGTGTTTGTAAGTGTTTAGCTTTATGTGTATAAATTACCATTTGCTTTTAAACACACATGAGATAAGGCTCAGCTAAATCACACGAAATGCTTTAAGTGTAGACATGGAGATCTTGGTTTTTCAGTAATACTGATTCAGTAATCAGTAGCTAGATCTCACTGAGTTGTATATGGGCTATGTTGTGTTCTTACCACATGCCAGGCCTTCTCGTATATTGTCTGATGTAGCCTTCCAGTGATTACACCATGAAATTTACAACAAAGTTGGTTTACTATCCTTAATTAAACCTGAACTCATTGTACCAAGGAATAGGTAAGTTTTCTTTTACAACTTCTGAAATCAATAGAAAAAAAATCCACCCTGTTTTTTCATAATTTTACATTTTAAGTCTCTGACATAAGCACTGACCCTGGGCAATTATGGAGTTTGGGGATGTATCTCTGTGGGAGCTAGGATGGGGCAGAGGATGAGTGCGGTATTGTAAGTACAGTTATGCTAAGATATGTTCCAGTCTTTAATTATAAAGATGGTCTGGTTTAGGCAGAGTGCCAGGTTTTTAAAGAGAATTGATGGAAAATATCAAGAATACTTAGTAATATTATTGGAGTTTTTCACAGTCTAATTTAGGGTTATTGTTAGGATGTTTTTTTGGAAGGGGGCTAAATACAGCCCAAGGGATGCTTGGATTTAATTAGATATTCATAGTTACATATCTGCCTTTAGAGTGCTGCCTCATGCTTTTGCCTATGAACTAGGACTGATATGTATTAGAAACATAATAGATATGCTAATCAAGAGTCCATAATTTACTCTTCCTTGCTTGTTAATCATGTTGTAATATTCTCCATGATGAAAGGCAGCCTTTACATGTGTTGCCTGCCTGAGGAGGTCTTGGTGTTTTTGTAGACAGTAGACAGAAATAAAAGGAATTTTGTCCTTTTTACCTCATGAAATCCCACTGGAAAATGCACTGAGTGCTGGGAACTGATACTGACTTCTGCCAGGTCATCTCCCTCCGGAGTCACGGACAAGCACTGTTGGAGCAGTCTGTGGAGTAGAGACTGGCCGCTTGTGTCTGAGATGGGTGCTTTCTGTGGTGGCCTCCTGTGGAATGAATGCTGTGCTTCTCTCTGTCTCTAGCATTTGTCGCCCTCTAGCATCTCATTCTAGGTGCGCCACAGCAGTCAGCATCTGCTACCAAAGAAGCTAATAAACTTTATACACCACAGATGTAAGCAATGGTCTGCACAGTCCCTACAAAAAGCCATAGTCCACAGTGGTGGACAGTGCATGAATTGCTGTGTGAGGTCGATTTTGGCCCACGTGGCAGAACTTCATTTGCATCTTAGACAATGCAAATGTTTTGAAACTTTATGTTCTTAGAACTTCCTTGCAAACTACAAAGCCTTTTTGTAGACCACTATGTCCGTACTCTCCTAAGGAAGTTTTTCTTCTGTGTGACTCATTCCACTCCTTGGCTAAAAAGAACGGAATATAGTAACAGTCAAGGAAAGGAAGGTGTGCCTTTCTCTCATATTTCTTTTTTGTTTTTGAAGAATGGTATACATTTTCTGTCTCAGGTTATATAAACTTGCATAATGTTGACAAGCATGAAAGGTTAAAAAAAAACCTATCCTCTTAATATATACTTCTTTGAAATTTAAAAATCAAAACACTTCCTTTGCTTTTCGAGAGCACTGTTTTGCTTGACGGCCCAGAATAAATCCAGTAAAAGTGACATGTTCCAGCCGTCACTTACGCGTACACCTTCAGGGGAATTCATGGGATCATCCTAAGATTACACTTTGTGTTTTATTTTCATTTTATAGGTCTGTATGAGCTGTTGGCTGCTCTGCCTGCCCAGCTGCAGCCACATGTGGATAGCCAGGAGGACCTGACCTTCCTCTGGGACGTGTTTGGTGAAAAGAGCCTGCATTCACTGGTCAAGGTAAGCTACACTGATGTCAGATTCTCTTTGCAAAAAGCAGATGGAAAAATATTTTTAGTGCCATCTAGTAAACCAGAGATGTGATTGTTATTGTCTGAAAACAAAACAGCCTTGTTCTGTTTCATGGCTGGGTGTGGAAGTTGTTAAATATCTTACCAGAAATACATAGGTGACTTCACTGAAGGGCAGCGATGCGGCTGCGCATGCTAATGTGGCAGTGTTCAGCTGCCCTTGTTTAGACAAAGGACGAAATAGTGGCAGGAAGGTTGAGACTCTGTTATGTTCGACATTCTCGAGCTGGAATTTCACTTAAATAAACAAATGTTCACAGCAGAAATGAGAAGGAATATGTGTTCTGAGGTCAGAAACGGCAGCAGGCCAGAAGCCACGTTAATTTAAAATAATTTCCTTTAACAAAGTCAACTGAAATTCTAGTAAGCTGTTTCTTTTATTGGCCTGACTCCATCGAAATGGTATTTTGTAGATAAATACAGTGGAGCTAAATACGAATAAAAACAATTTTGGAGACTGTTGTAAGGAAAACATCCCACCACGAGAACCATCAGCCACTAGGAACCAGATCCCGTCTTAGAGAAACACTGGGAGTGACCAGCACTCTTAAAATAGTAAAATGAGAAGAAGAAGCTCACTGGAAACTATGCCACTCCTGTTTCTGGAAACCCGAACTGTGTTTTCTCTCATCTAACTCAAGCTGAAAGGAGTGATGGATCTTTCTTGTGTCTGTAGGAGGCTGATGCCCACGGTTCCCTGAAACCTGGACTGATTTTATTCAGCTAACTTTGTTATGGTTGCCTGTCGGGATGGGAGACTTTTAACTGATACATAATATTTGAAAATTCACTTCTGAATTGCCAGTGTGTACGGAACAGGGCTGTTCTGTGTGTCTTCTCCTGAAGTGGCTGCTGTGAACAGTGGCAATGCCTGAGCGGCTACAGGCAGTGTGTGGTACTCCCCTAGCAGCACACTGAAACATCATTCATTCATTTACTTCTTCATAATGATGCAATTGCCAACATGTCTTTATGCTGTAATTCATTTTAGGCAGCTTAGTTAATTTCTTGGGGCAAGTGAGAAATGGTTTTTGGATTACAACTGAGGAATCCATGCCTTAGTATAATAATAATAGAATGCTTTTGTGTTGAATGTAGGGAAGTTGAGTAGCTACAGACGTATGCACACTGATTTTAGCTTTTGCCAAAAGCACTAAGGTGTATTTGCATTGGCATCATCCCTGGGTCGTTAAGTAAACATTTCCCCAAATATAGGTGTTTGTGTATTTATATTTGTAACATAGCTGCAATTTCATTACCTAAAGTGGAAGTCAGAATGTGTACCAGCAAGTTGACAATTTCTATAAAACTGTAATTATCTCAGTTCTTGGATAACTATGTAAGTCAGACAGATTTATTACGTATTGAGGAAAAGGTTATCGGAGCACATAAAAGGTCAAAGAACTCTGAAGGTGGTGGTTACTTCTGCTAAAAGAATAAACTAGCGTATAAAACAAATCCCTAGTCACACTGGATGGCGAGCCTCAAGCATAGGATCCTTGCCAAAGTATCCATCGGAGGCAGTGAGTAGGAAGCATACAAGAGGGTGCTAGTATCTGGTCCCTAAAGCCAGTGCAGCGAATGGTGGATGTTGCCAACCTTTAGATAGCACAGTTGACGTGTACACTGTCTCAGAGGTTGTCAGGAATTGCTATAGCAGGGATTTTTTCAAATGAGTCTTTTGTATTGCTAGCGTGTTTGTGATTCCACCATACGCTCCTCTGCCTCCAGCACTGATCAGATGCAGACCTCCAGTGTGTCCTCTGACTGACCCATTCTATTAGTTTTAAATATGTAAAGTTTAAAACGCCTCCAGGAGGCAAGCTCATGGGATCTTAGCTTAAAACAGCTGGAACAAACCATGTAACTGCGTTCCAAACGCCTCTATTTAAGGCTGGGGGACAGAAGCCTTTAGCTTTTGTACATAAATCTTGCTAGAGCCAAAGGAATTTGTTTGAAAAGATTTGTTATAGAGTGAACCAAAATGTGCTTTGGTTTTATGCTCTTGCCTGAAGTGAAAGCCGTTAGTGTGTGATTTAGAACTGGAAAATGCAGTGTTTGATTTTTATTCCAGCACAGAATTTTCATGCTCCTTGTAGTGTGTGTGCGCGTGTTGTGTGTGTGTCTGTGTGTGTATATGTGTTTGTGTCTTTCTCTCTCTCTCTCTCTCTCTGTGTGTGTGTGTGTGTGTGTGTGTGTGTGAGATATTACCACACAGTTTTAAATGTTTAAAGTACTTGTAACTTTTGGGTCTAATGCAACATATATTCAAGAAGAGATTTTGTACACACAGTCTGAGCAACTGTCTTAGGATAGTAAGATTGATCTTAGAAGACCTGTCCAACTTTTGGACAGTGCTACCCAATATTGCCATCTGTAAAGTTGATGCCCCAGAACAGCACATCTGATTTACTAAAATAAAATAAAATAAAATCACCCCAAAATCTCAACATTTTAAATAAGTTTATGATTTTGTACTAGAACACATTCATACTTAGATGCATTGGCTGAGGGTATTTTTTCTCTTTTCTTTTTTTTTAAATATTGGATATTTTATTTACATTTCAAATGTTTTCTCCTTTCCAGATCTCCCCTTCGAAAACCCCCTATCCCATTCCCCCTCCGGAACCCTGCTTCTATGAGGGTAATTTTTAAAAGAAAAAAAAGCTGAAACTAGATGGCGGTGGTGGCATACACATTTACTTGTAGCACTCAGGAGGCAGAGGCAGGCATATCTTTGTGATACAGAGTCTACAGCGTGAGTTCCAGGACACCCAAGGCTACACAGAAACCTTGTCTTGAAAAACACCCCCCCAAAAAAAAACCAAAAAAACAAAAAAACCAACCAAACAAAAACAAAAACAACAAAAACCAAAGGACTGAGTAATAAAAGGTGCTAGTGTGGTGTCTGTCAGTTTGAGGAAGAAGGTGGTACTGACAGGCTCTGAAAACTCTCATGGCTACTTGATGTCACCTGCACAGGTGGAAGCCTATTGAGCGTCCTGTCTGGGTGAGGGAACACACACTGCCCACACAGCACTTGCTAGCACACAGGGTCCATGGAGCATATCTTTTATGCACTAAGTTCATTTCTAGATTTGTCTTCTCTTCTTACTACCTTTTTTTTTAAAGAATGAGATTTAAATTTCATTTAGTTGTGTGTATATTTATAATCTGATTTAAATTTATTTTAGAATAAGAACTTGCTTAAATATTGGATTTCTTTTAAATTAGGTTGCATTTGTGTCTCCTCAAGAAACTTCTGTTTTTAACAAAATTTTGTTGGCTCTCAGGATAAAAATATCCAGTCGTTATGACTGTTAATTCTTGCCATGTTCCCGCCATCCTTTCAGTAGTTGTGTCGGGGGAAGACATGAGGAAAAGAAGTTATTAGAGATTTATGCTTTTCTAGACCCTGGAGTATTTCAACAAACACAAATTTTGTATTTTAAGGGAGGTTTTCCTTGCACAATAGAATTTTTCTGGGATTTCAGTGTTTAAAACAATAATGCTTAGAGCTGTGGAACTTCAGTTGGTGAAGTGCTTACCATAAAGTCACGAGGCTCTGCATTTGACTCTGCTGAGCCCATGTTAACACAGAGGCCTGCTACTTTGCGCTCATGCTGCTAGGACAAGGAATTCAGAGGCAGGCGGATCTCAGAGGTTCACTGGCTTATCAGCCCAGCCTGCTTGGGAGCCATTAAATGTGGGCACTGGGAACTGAATTCAGATCCTCTGCAGGAGCACTGCATGCGCTTAGCCACTGGGACAACCCTCCGACCAACGTGTTATCTCTTGGAAGTAAATTGGTCTACTGAGAGGCTAGATGCGGCATGTTGAAGATGCTGACAACAAAGCATTGGTTTGCATTTTGAGAGGCAATTGTTCCCTAGCCATTGAGACTCCTCCTGCTCCATAATCTACACAGGTGCCAAGCTACTGGAGTTGGGAGGGGACTCAGGAGTCATCTCTATAAGCTGTCTTATGACATTAGCTAAGCGTCTTGATTAGTACTGAACAACAGTGCTAGGAGTGGCCGTTTTTTGCCTTCTTACTTGTTTAAGGGAGAAAAAATACAATTGTTTTCTCCTTTTCACCATTTGAATAATGGTAGTGAGTTGGACAGATGACTCAGCAGTTAAGAACACTTGACTGCTCATCCAGAGGACCTGGGTTTGGTCACAAACCAATGATAAATTCCCTCTCCTCATCTCAGACACAAGCATATGGTACACAGACATACATGGTGGCATTGAACTCAAGTTGTCAGGCTTGTTGGTATGTGAATTTTCCTTCTGAGCCACCTTGCTGGTTCCCAGTGTCTGATTTGTAATTGCTGTGTGCTATAGTTTTGATACAGGTTGTACTTCCTTCCCTAAGGCTCTTGCTTTGGAAGAGTGGCCTCCACTGGGATAACACTGAGCACTGATGGGAGAGTCTGGTGCTACCTGCCCTGAGCAGGGATTAGTTCTCATTGAGCCTGGCCCCAGAGTTGCATTGCACTCCGACTCCCTCTTCCCTTGACATTGCTGTGGCGTAGCTGCAGCGTGTACTGTCTCACCTGACTCCTGTGAACATGGCTAACGATGTTGACCTCTAATTCTGAGAAAGCAAACCTCTGTTGTCTTTAAAGTACCACCCTCAGATTCCTCATTATAGAATATGGAGTGGTTTGTCTGACCATTCACATGTAACATCATGATTTGTGTATTGGGTTCATATTTATCATGCCTCAGTAGCATTCTGTTCAACACAATTGTTAGTTTTAGCCTGGGACCATACCCTTACTTATCCTTCCCCGTGTTTAATTGGACATTTTATGTTATACCAGTTGCCCTCTTAGCATTTCAGTGATATTTGCCTCCTAGTACATTTACAGTTAATTTGGATCTGCCTTCAGATAATGCTACCATTTCACAGGTGTCAGGTACAGTTGTCAACCAAGAATATGCTACGTTCTTTATTCCCCCTTTCTCTTAGTACTCCTGTCAAGTCTAGAACCACCCACCCACTAAGTGGTTGTCTTCACTGCTTTGAACAGACAGCTAGGTATTAGCTGAGAAATTCCCAGTAAGAAAAATAAAGGGTTGTAGTTTACCTTCACTAACTACTTTCCCATCATTCCTTTGTTGTTAGTTAGTTAGTTTGTTTGTTTGTTGTTTTGTGGATCTCAGTACTCTAGCCTGAGATCTACATAATGTGTTTTACTCTGAAGAGTGACCCCTAATACGTTTTTTGGAAGGCAGGCCTACTGGTAATGAATTCCTTGCGTTTTTGTTTGTCTGGAAAGTTCATGTTTTCCCTCTACTTGTGACATGTAATTTCACTGGCTACACAAATTGTAGAGTGGTGTTCTTTTTCTTCCAACATGTAAAATATTTTCCTTAATTGTTTCCTTGCCTGCATGATTTCTGATAGAACACTAGTGTTAATCTCAGCCAAGTTCATGGAAGATAAGGGTCACTAAAGACAGGGTGTTGTGGTGATTCTCATACCATCTCCCACCCTGAAGCTTCTTCTTATTTTTGGTCCTCTGGTTTTAATGCAATGGGCAAAGGTGTGGATTCTTCAGAATGTGTCTTAATTTTTATGGATTTATTTATTTACTTTTAGATTCCTGTGCTTTGGTTTGTGTTTGTCATTAATTTTGGAGAACTCTGGCCTCTAGTCCCTTCCCATGTTTGCCTTTCCTCCTCCCAGTTCAGTGTTACCTTTTCCTAATTGCCTCACAGCTCCTAGGGTTTTGTTTCTCACCCTTCTCCACCAATACTCTGGTTTGCATTTCCACAGGGGAGCTGCCATTAATTATCTTCCCCTTCTCTGGTATGGGGTTTAAATGACAACAATGCCTTAGGTTCCTGTCTTTGAATCCTTGCTCTCCAGTTGGTGATGCTGTTTGGGGGAGATTAAGGAAGCTCTAGGAGGTGTGGCCTTGCTGGAGGGAAGTTCATTGCCAGGATGAGGCCTTTAGGGTGTCTAGCCTTGCCCCACTTCCAGTGAGTGCTTTAGGCTTTCTGCAGGGCTGCCTACTGCCCTGCATTTATGGACTCTTTCTGCGGAACAGAGAACATGTTTAGCTCTTCCTTCTTTAAGCTGCTTTTGGTGGAGTATTTTATCAGAGCAGCAGAATGTAAGTGCTACACCTGGCTGCTGTGTTCTGTTGGCTGAGAAGCATAGCAAAGGCAGCATTTGTTTCTTCACAGCCATCCTAGTTGCTAGACTTTCCTGTTGATGATGGTGGCATCAGTCTCTGCCTGTTACCTGCCATGGTGGCTCATGCACTGCTTCCTCCATTTGAACTTTCAGCATATCGAGTATAGTTATTTTAAATTCTTTGTTTCCTTTGCCAAATCCACCTTGTCTGACTCTCCTTGATACTTGATTCATCTCCTTGGGCCTTGTTTCCCTGCTGTTATCCTGCCTTGGAATTTTTTGTTGAAAACTAGGTGTGATTTGATGGGGTAACAGGAACTTAAGGAATCCAGCTTTTCCTGTGAGTTTTTATGTTGGTGTGGCTTAGAACTGAGCGTGTATAGTTTAGTCCCAGAATTTGAGTTTCCTTTGTGCCCTTCTCCCCTAGCCACTCAGCTATTTGTTCTTAGAATTTTCTTTTTCATTTTCTTTCTTCCCTTCCCTTCCCTTCCCCTCCCTCCCTCCCTCCCTCCCTCCCTCCCTCCCTTCCTTCCTTCCTTTCTTCCTCCCTCCCTCCCCCCCCCTCTCTCTCTCTTTCTTTCTTTCTTTCTTTCTTTCTTTCTTTCTTTCTTTCTTTCTTTCTTTCTTTCTTTCTTTCTTTCTTTCTTTTCTTTCTCTCTTTCAGTGGATATTTTATTTATTTACATTTCAAATGTTATCCCCTTTCCTGGTTTCCCCTCCCAAATCCCTATCCCCCCACCCTCCCCCCCCACCTCCTGCTTCTATGAGGGTGCCCCTCCCCCACTCCCACCCTGGCATTCCCCCACACTGAGGCATCTAGCCTTCACAGGACCAAGGGCCTCCCCTCCCATTGATGCCAGACACGCCATCCTCTGCTACATATGCAGCTACAGCCATGGATCCCTCCACATGTATTCTTTGGTTGGTGGTTTAGTCCTTGGGAGCTGGGGGGAGGGGGTGCTCGTTGGTTGATTACTGTTGTTCTTCCTATAGGGTTGCAAACCCCTTCAGCCCTTCAGTTCTTTCCCTAACTCCTCCATTTAGGTCCCCCCAACCCCTGTGCTCAGTCCAAGAGTTGGCTTTAAGCATCCGCATTTGTATTTGTCAGGCACAGTCAGAGCCTCTTAGGAGACAGCTATATCCGGCTCCTGTCTGCAAGCACTTGTTGGCATCCACAATAGTGTCTGGGTTTGGTGTCTATATATAGGATGGATTCTCAGGTGGTGCAGTCTCTGGATGGCCTTTCCTTCAGTCTCTGTTCCACACTTTATCTTCATATTTCCTTTAGACAGGAACAATTCTGGGTTAAAAATATGGAGATGAGTGGGTGGCTCCATCCCCCAACCAGGACCTGTACTTTGTTGAGTCCTGGGAGCCTCTTGCTTTCCTGGCATCTGGGACTTTCTGGTGGCTACCCCCAGTTATCCATCCCCCATTGCTACCACCTTTGCTCAATTTCCTGACCCTCTATCTATCATCCTCATCTCCTCCCATACCTGATCCTGCCTCCCTCTTCCCCTCCCCCACCTCTCTTCCTCCCAAGTCCCTCCCACCCTCTACCTCCCTCCCATGAGTATTTTGTTCCCCCTTCTAAGAAGGACTGAAGCATCCACACTTTGGTCTTCCTTCTTCTTGAGCTTCATATTGTCTATGAGTTGTATCATGGGTATTCCAAGCTCAGTGAGTACATACCATGTGTGTTCTTTCGTGACTAGTTTACCTCCCTCAGGATATTTTCTAAAAAAACCTTTTTAGAGTTCTGCCTCAAGTACCTCAAAGCTCTCACTTGTTACCTATTGGGATAGCATTGTAGACTTAATTGGCGATGGCAGATTTTTAGAAAACAATTCAGCAATCTTATTAAATGCCTGCCTTCTTTTCTTCTTCTTTTTCTTTTTTCCTTTCCTTTCCTTTCCTTTCCTTTCCTTTCCTTTCCTTTCCTTTCCTTTCCTTTCCTTTCCAGGTGGATCTATTGGGCAAATGTATTTGAAGCATATTTATTTTCTCATCCTGCAACTGAAATTCCAGAGTAGCCCTTCCCTGACTTCAGAACTGGTGGCTCTTATGGAAGAACATGTGCGGATCCTTCTTTGTCAGGACCCTCAGGAGATTGTAACTCTCACGCCAGTCTTAATTTATAATACAAACTTGAATAGCACATCAAACACCGTAGAGTAACTATATCTATATATGAACATACGTAAGTTCTAGAGTGGTTACGAAGGGTTAAAGGTGCAGCTTGTAACAAAGAGGCCTGAGAAGCCCAGGCTGGGAAACCAGTAGGACTGGAAGATGTTGATAAGATGTATGGATAAAGCAGGGGAGAAGCTGAACAAGCAGAGTGGCCATACACATCACAGATCTGAGAGAGAGCAGCAGAGGAAAAGGCAGGAAGAATTTGTCCAGATGAAGAAACAAGTAGGTACACAGATGGATGGCAGGTCCAGATGGGTGAGCAGGAGTTACAGGCAGATAGCAATGGTAGATCAGGATTCCTTAACATACACTCTGGGTGGCCGGATGGCACACTGGTAGGGACCTTCACTGTTCTAGAGTTGAGCTTCACCTCTTTCTGGGGTCCATATGAGGTAGTTTTAACCTTGATCTGGTGTGTCCTGTACATTTTTGGTCTGGTTTTCCTCATAAAAATTTAATCCATTCATGGGCTCTACAGTATCAGCTCACCCCAATACATTTTATAGAGTGGTATCCTTTCTACTCCCAGCGAGAAGTTGTTTTCAGGCTTTGGGACAGCAGTTGTGTTGGACATATGGTACAGTTTGTGAGTGCACTCAGGTGAAAGATCATCTTCCATCTTTAAAGCAGAATCAAATGTTACTTGTAAAAGTGGGGTTCCCTCAGGGCAAAGCATAGCCTGAAAAACTGTAGTCTTCCACAGTATGGAGTAGCTTAGGGAAAGGAGTCTGACCTCAACGTCCTTTAACAGACTTGTTTCTGAACTAAAAATTTGAAAATTAACACAATTTATTTGCTCTCTGTTTGGGTTTATTAGTTTTTACTGGAAAAAGCATGAAGGAGGCCTCTGTCTTTCTCTGTGGAAGAGGTCAGGGGTATGTGAGATTAATCATTCTTTACCCTTATAAGTGAAGTGCTGTGGTTTGGTTATCAGTTCTCTTTAAACCAGTTACCTGTATAAGTTTAGGTGACACTTCTTAGTACCATGACACTCTTGTTTGTTCATCCTTTGCCCTAATTAATGGAGTGTTTTGAGGTAACACACATCTCTTCACTGGAGCCTCCCTCTGCCTCCCTCTGGCTTTCTTTCAGATTCTCAGTCCTAGTGATGGCCATTAAAAACATATACATGAGATACTTAGGGTATAGTCTAGAAGGTAGGGTTTACTGCAGAGTACAGAGGGACACTCTGAATTGGTGAGAGAGGACAGTGGCTAAGGGCACAATTCTACCCGTTCACATTTATGGCATGCTTGATTCTATTGCTAGTGTCTCTTGGGCAAATAAACTTCATCTAAAGTGTTTTCTTATGGAGTGCTTGTCAGACTCATTCTATCAACTGTTAAGGGAATAGAAAAAGTTATTGTCTGTGCTCTTTACTAGAAAGTTTCTGGCTAGACACTGATCTTAGGCCTTGCCAAATATCCATGATGCTACATTCTAGTCTTCGAGTTGATGATCAGCGTCCTCTGGCCCCAGCTGTTGGTTTCAGAAGCTGCTAGTTTGGAAAGAAGGGTCCATCTCCAGGGCTCTCCAAGCCTGCTGAGATCTGACTAGCTACCTAATGGTTTTATCGTGTTTCCTAGTCGGT
The DNA here is from genome assembly GCF_000001635.26 of Mus musculus. NCBI lineage: Eukaryota > Metazoa > Chordata > Mammalia > Rodentia > Muridae > Mus > Mus musculus. Next base: position 7,502,932 of record NC_000084.6, on the reverse strand, counting down.
TACTGTCAATTTCTCTCATTTTTTTCCAAGATGAGATTTTATTAAGCCTCTCATTAGAGGATTAATGACTGTCATTGGGGGTGACATTCCTGAGGTAGTGAATTAGATTCTAGGCTGAGTTAATTTTATAAGATATGTACAAATGCAGGGGTTTTTGGAAACACATCAATCTGTATGGAGAGGGAGGGATGGTGTCATATTTAGAGAGCAAACCCCTTTGGGAGCTTACGTTACTTGCCTCTGAAGTATTGTTTGCCTTGGGTGGGAGGAAAGAGAAAAAAACAGCCAGACACCGTGAACGATCCATGGCCACCTGGTCTGACAGAGCCGCTCCTTGGGCCCCGGCAGCTGGTTATGCTCCTGGGCCAATCAAACGTAACTGTCCAGCCAGCTCTGTTGGAGAAACCAGACAGACGTATTTCATACGTTACAGGTTACACTTTTCTGGGCACAGAAACACGTACAGCCTACTGGAGATAGGAATTCCTGAGGCTCTGGGTAAATTGTTGTTTTTGTAATTCATACTCTCAAAACAATGGCCATATGTGGCCCTTCTTAAGTTTGCTGGAGAGAAGAGTGAATCAGAGCCAGGTTGGTGAAACCGTGATGGATCTGCGTCTTTACCCAGTCTGAGTTTGCTATAATGGAATAGTGCCTTTTGGAAGTTAGAGTGCATACAGATGACTTGGCAAGAATTCATGCTTTCAGAACAACCACCTAACGTGTGTACTTAGCCACAATTTAATGGGAAGGAATCTATTAGTCCCACAGAAACATTTCTTTCCTAGAAATATCACTGCCCTTGAGAACAGTCATTCATTAGAATGCCTGAAGTCAAGAGGTCTCGAATATTTTCATTTCCTTTGTCCAGAAATTCCTGTTACTCCCTAATTCCAGAGACTAGGAATTCCAGAGAACAGGAAGGTACTCCGCTTCCCTAGATACTGAGCTCAGCAGGGCAGGGGCCTCACCAGCAACTGCACTCCCAACCTCAGGAGGAATTGCCAGATTGTTCTACAAGGATTGATCTTAGTAGGAAAACAAATGCATATTGAAACACGCATTTATAAATCTACTGTCTTGGATCAAATGAAAATTACAAGGAAACCTCTTAAATAAGCTGATTTGGGCTGGAAGTCTAGATAACATTCCCTGAAGTTGAGTTAGGTACCATATGTCCTTGTTAACCGCTACTACCACCACCACCAACATGACGGAATGAAAGAGACAGCAGTCCAAGTGTGCAGGCAGAGGAAGGTAGTCTCCAGAAAGGAATGTTGTGTCTGCAGCATAGCATTTGTGATTCATCTCTATTGGGTTCCCATCCATCCTCCCACACCCCTCTCTCCCCTCGCTGCCATTTCCTTCTCATAGCTTGCACCATGGAGCGATGGGTACACTGAGTCTTTGTATCAGACCTAGTAGTGTTCTGTGTGTTCAAACTCCAGCACCTGTCAAGATATATCTCAGTCCTGGTTCAGGTCTAACCCTGTGCAACTAGGCTGATTGACTTCGATTCTGGCCTTAAACATGGCCTTATCTGCAGTCTTACCGACACATAGTGCCGCAGTTGCTTTATATGCAGAGTACCTGCTTTGCAGTGCTTATTATCAAGATCGATTATTAATAACTTAGTGAATCAAATTCAGATTAACAAATGAATATGTGAAGGGTACTTTAACTGGTATCTGTTGCATAGTGAATTATAACTATAATGAGACTAATCAATATTACCTTCATCACCCCTATTTTATTTTATTTTATTTTATTTTATTTTATTTTATTTTATTTTATTTTATTTTGGTTAATTTTGATTTTTCGAGACAGGGTTTCTCTGTATAGCCCTGGCTGTCCTGGAACTCACTTTGTAGACCAGGCTGGCCTCAAACTCAGAAATCCACCTGCCTCTGCCTCCCAAGTGCTGGGTTTAAAGGCATGCGCCACCACCGCCTGGCCATCCCTGTTTTAAAACTGTGTTTGTAAGCCATACTCATTGGAACACCATTCTTTCTTCTATCCCTTTGACTGGTTGGCTATTTTCTTACAATTGTGTTTTCTAACCTTATTACATTTTTGTTTTTATGCCTTTTATTTTTTGTACTGTTTAAAATTGCAGCAAAAATTTGATAGCAGGTAGGGCATGATGGTGCATGCCTTTGTTTCCAGCACTTGGGAGGCAGAGGCAAGCAGATATCTGTGAGTTCAAGGCCAGTCTACTCTACAAAAGAGTCCAGGACAGCTAGGGCTCTGTTATTAAGAGAAACCCTGTCTCAAAATTTTTGTTTTTTGTTTTTTGTTTTTTGTTTTTCGAGACAGGGTTTCTCTGTGTAGCCCTGGCTGTCCTGGAACTCACTCTGTAGACCAGGCTGGCCTTGAACTCAGAAATCCGCCTGCCTCTGCCTCCTGAGTGAAAAACAATTTTTTCGATAGCAGAATATAATTAGAAATTCTTAACACAGTTCTTGAGTTACCCAAACGTTTCCTGGCTGTTGTAGGTGTAGAAGCAAAAGTGTTGTAGACCCCTCCTCAGTCCAAAACAAAATCCTTGCACTTGAGTCTTACTGAGAGCATACACCAAACTCTGAGGCTCTGAGTTTTATTTGTGTTTGCTGGCTCCATTAGGGTCTTTCGGGGGCTGTTTGCACTGACTTCATGCTCCCTTTTTGTGGGAAGGTGACCTGTATACTGTTAGCACGTCAGGCGCTTGTGAAGTCCTTTGGGCCTGGTCTATGAGTAAAGTGTTCCTTCCTATTCTACATTGTTTAACAGTGTCATAGGGGTCTGAGAGAGGTTGCTAGATTACAGGAGATAGAAAAAGCTGTTCAATCCGTTTTCCCTGAACAGCTTGTTTTCCATTAATTTCACAAAAACATACTTGGTCTCTTGGAGGCACAGTGAAGGCTGCCCACATCCCACTGTACTAGTTGACTGACTTGTACCTGTTGAAAGATAATTGACTTAATGTTGTTAGGCTTTTTAGTCAGCTCTAGTTGTAGCATGAATTGTGTTATCTTTCTTACAGATAGATCTAGCTCATGACAATTTTCTTTATTAAACAGGTTCAAAATGGAAGTTTTGTTAGTATTTTAATTAATTAATCTGTTGTGTATCTCAGTAAAGGTATCTTTTCATGATGTTATCAAAAGGAAAGGCAGGCGTTAGATTGGTTTAAAATTCTTTAACATTTATTAATGAAATATTTTTCAAAGTCTGAAAGCCCTCATAAGTTTTGGTGTGAATTTGTGATTAAGGTGTTACTATAAGCTTGAATTACTGTAAGAAGTCTATCTATGAGATTGTAGGCTTCTTTTTTTAGGCAGGTAGTGGCCTCGGACTCCATATGTAGATCAGACTGGCCTCATAATCACAGAGCTCCTCCTGCCTCTGCCTCCCAAGTTGGGGGATTAAAGGTGTGTGCCACCATACACAGTTTATTTTTCCTGTGTGCATAAAATAAGATTAGTATAGAATAAGCCATTCTAACTCAGAAAGTTATTTTACATCTTTATCCACTTGTCTCTCTTACCCTCTATTTATTCATTCTGTGAGAATGATGTTCGCAGAAAAAAACCTGACCATCTTGTCTCTTCATGTTAGTCATGGCCACACCATTGGTGTGCTGATTAATATGTGTTTGGAAGAGGGGTGTTTCACTGCTGGGCAGGATCCATCTAGGGCCAGTGGACTGCTTCCCTCGTTTTTTTCCTCTGTGGCCCTTGAGCTATCTAGTATTTCAGACCTTGAGTGGGCTCTCTCCTTTGTCTGAGCACATAAGCATATGGAGCAGGGTTTCCTGAGGATGACATGCAGTAGTAGTAGTGGGGTCAGCTAGAATATAAACCTTCATTGTCACAAGTCACTAAGATTTCAGGATCCGTTACTTGCAGTTTAGCTTGCTTAAATCTAGCAAGTGTCTTCACCATATAACAACTCCAAATCTTTTTCCCAGATGCAGCTTTGTTGGAAACATGGTAGAACTCATAATGAACCCAGTCACTCACATTCCATGAGGTTAGTTAGTTGTTTGTGATTGCTATGATCTGAGAATTGCTTGGTAAAAAGTTATTTCTCATCTTCTTGTCAAAAGGCTTCGGTATTTTCTTTATTGATAAAACATCTGTCTCGCTCCTAATCAGTGTGTCCGGGTGAACAGAGGAGTAGAGTCACTCTTTTGCTTGATTGTCCTCATGTACAGGTGAGCATGTATCATGTTGATCATGCTGGTTTTGTGTACTCCCTCATCAGTAGTAAAATGGAAGACAAATGCTCTCACCTTCAACCATGTTGAACATGTTGAACATACCAGCTTCCTTTTTTATATCCTTGGCCTCTCCATCTTTTTTCTGGTTGGCACATTGGAATCACCTGGTGTGTCCTGATCCTGTATCTTTGTTTATATTTAATGTAATAAATTCAGTTGTTTTATCTAGCTCTTCAGAAAGCAAAAGCTGAAGAAAAACATTAGATACTAATTTTAAAAGACCCACCTCTACTTAAAAGAACTTCAGCAATGCAATCCAGGATTAAGACTGTGTTGATGTGGAATCCTGAAATTTTAGAGGCTTGTGACAAAGACTCTCTCTTCTATTTGGTAATTAACTATCACACAGTTTTGCAGAACAAGCAAGGCCTTTGAGGATCAAAGACACACAGGCACCTTTCTGAGCACAGGCTTTTCTAAGAGGAAAAAGCAGCACTAGCTGCTCAGACTCTCTTGGCTATGTTGAACGCTTTGGCTGCCATCCCTTCTTTATGTTTTGGAAGGGTATCATCTCTGGTTGCTTTGGCCCTTATATTCATTTCTGTCTGAGATAAAAATTAAATGAGGTTAACTGGCAACTTAAAAATACATCCTATTTCTTGATAGCTATTGTTTAAGCAGTTGTAAGTGATACAGATGATAAATATTTCTGTTATTTGACAAAGACTTTGGTCTTTTAATTCAAGTGGCCTGTGCTTCTTATTGGCAAACTGAATTAATCTTTAGATGTCCACTAGATGGCACCATCCCTTAGGAAATTTAACACCTTTGTTCATTTGTCACTGATGGGTTAAAAATAAAAGAAGCTGTAGATTGCTTTTGGCAAGATAGCCATTTTTACAATGTTGGTCCTGCCAATCCATGAGCATGGGAGATCTTTCCATCTTCTGAGATCTTCTTTAATTTCTTTCTTCAGGGACTTGAAGTTTTTATCATACAGATCTTTCACTTCCTTCGTTAGAGTCACGCCGAGATATTTTATATTATTTGTGGCTATTGAGAAGGGTGTTGTTTCCCTAATTTCTTTCTCAGCCTGTTTATTCTTTGTGTAGAGAAAGGCCATTGACTTGTTTGAGTTAATTTTATATCCAGCTACTTCACCGAAGCTGTTTATCAGGTTTAGGAGTTCTCTGGTGGAATTTTTAGGGTCACTTATATATACTATCATATCATCTGCAAAAAGTGATATTTTGACTTCCTCTTTTCCAATTTGTATCCCCTTGATCTCCTTTTGTTGTCGAATTGCTCTGGCTAATACTTCAAGTACTATGTTGAAAAGGTAGGGAGAAAGTGGGCAGCCTTGTCTAGTCCCTGATTTTAGTGGGATTGCTTCCAGCTTCTCTCCATTTACTTTGATGTTGGCTACTGGTTTGCTGTAGATTGCTTTTATCATGTTTAGGTATTGGCCTTGAATTCCTGATCTTTCCAGAACTTTTATCATGAATGGGTGTTGGATCTTGTCAAATGCTTTTTCTGCATCTAACGAGATGATCATGTGGTTTTTGTCTTTGAGTTTGTTTATATAATGGATTACATTGATGGATTTTCGTATATTAAACCATCCCTGCATCCCTGGAATAAAACCTACTTGGTCAGGATGGATGATTGCTTTAATGTGTTCTTGGATTCGGTTAGCGAGAATTTTATTAAGGATTTTTGCATCGATGTTCATAAGAGAAATTGGTCTGAAGTTCTCTATCTTTGTTGGATCTTTCTGTGGTTTAGGTATCAGAGTAATAGTGGCTTCATAAAATGAGTTGGGTAGAATACCTTCTACTTCTATCTTGTGAAAAAGTTTGTGCAGAACTGGAGTTAGATCTTCTTTGAAGGTCTGATAGAACTCTGCACTAAACCCGTCTGGTCCTGGGCTTTTTTTGGCTGGGAGACTATTAATAACTGCTTCTATTTCTTTAGGGGATATGGGACTGTTTAGAAGGTCAACTTGATCCTGATTCAACTTTGGTACCTGGTATCTGTCCAGAAATTTGTCCATTTCGTCCAGGTTTTCCAGTTTTGTTGAGTATAGCCTTTTGTAGAAGGATCTGATGGTGTTTTGGATTTCTTCAGGATCTGTTGTTATGTCTCCATTTTCATTTCTGATTTTGTTAATTAGGATTTTGTCCCTGTGCCCTTTAGTGAGTCTAGCTAAGGGTTTATCTATCTTGTTGATTTTCTCAAAGAACCAACTCCTCGTTTGGTTAATTCTTTGAATAGTTCTTCTTGTTTCCACTTGGTTGATTTCACCCCTGAGTTTGATTATTTCCTGCCGTCTACTCCTCTTGGGTGAATTTGCTTCCTTTTTTTCTAGAGCTTTTAGATGTGTTGTCAAGCTGCTAGTATGTGCTCTCTCCCGTTTCTTCATGGAGGCACTCAGAGCTATGAGTTTCCCTCTTAGAAATGCTTTCATTGTGTCCCAAAGGTTTGGGTACGTTGTGGCTTCATTTTCATTAAACTCTAAAAAGTCTTTAATTTCTTTCTTTATTCCTTCCTTGACCAAGGTATCATTGAGAAGAGTGTTGTTCAGTTTCCATGTGAATGTTGGCTTTCTGTTATTTATTTTGTTATTGAAGATCAGCCTTAGTGCATGGTGATCTGATAGGATACATGGGACAATTTCAATATTTTTGAATCTGTTGAGGCCTGATTTGTGACCTATTATGTGGTCAATTTTGGAGAAGGTACCATGAGGTGCTGAGAAGAAGGTATATCCTTTTGTTTTAGGATAAAATGTTCTGTAGATATCTGTCAGATCCATTTGTTTCATCACTTCTGTTAGTTTCAGTGTGTCCCTGTTTAGTTTCTGTTTCCATGATCTGTCCATTGGTGAAAGTGGTGTGTTGAAGTCTCCCACTATTATTGTGTGAGGCGCAATGTGTGCTTTGAGCTTTACTAAAGTTTCTTTAGTGAATGTGGCTGCTCTTGTATTTGGAGCATAGATATTCAGAATTGAGAGTTCCTCTTGGAGGATTTTACCTTTGATGAGAATGAAGTGTCCCTCCTTGTCTTTGATGCCCCTCAACAGAGGAATGGATACAGAAAATGTGGTACATCTACACAATGGAGTACTACTCAGCTATTAAAAAGAATGAATTTATGAAATTCCTAGCCAAATGGATGGACCTGGAGAGCATCATCCTGAGTGAGGTAACACAATCACAAAGGAACTCACACAATATGTACTCACTGATAAGTGGATATTAGCCCAAAACCTAGGATACCCACGATATAAGATACAATTTCCTAAACACATGAAACTCAAGAAAAATGAAGACTGAAGTGTGGACACTATGCCCCTCCTTAGAAGTGGGAACAAAACACCCATGGAAGGAGTTACAGAAACAAAGTTTGGAGCTGAGATGAAAGGATGGACCATGTAGAGACTGCCATATCCAGGGATCCACCCCATAATCAGCATCCAAACGCTGACACCATTGCATATACTAGCAAGATTTTATCGAAAGGACCCAGATGTAGCTGTCTCTTGTGAGACTATGCCGGGGCCTAGCAAACACAGAAGTGGATGCTCACAGTCAGCTAATGGATGGATCACAGGGCTCCCAATGGAGGAGCTAGTGAAAGTACCCAAGGAGCTAAAGGGATCTTCAACCCTATAGGTGGAACAACATTATGAACTAACCAGTACCCCTGAGCTCTTGACTCTAGCTGCATATGTATCAAAAGATGGCCTAGTCGGCCATCACTGGAAAGAGAGGCCCATTGGACACGCAGACTTTGTGTGCCCCGGTACAGGGGAACGCCAGGGCCAAAGGGGGGGAGTGGGTGGGTAGGGGAGTGGGGGTGGGTGGGTAAGGGGGACTTTTGGTATAGCATTGGAAATGTAAATGAGCTAAATACCTAATAAAAAATGGAAAAAAAAAAAAAACAAAAAAAAAAATTTGAACCTTGAAAAAAAAAAAAAAAAAATAAAAGAAGCATATTCAGGCCAAGGCAGTATTTAAAAACTTGTGAAATTTTCTTATGTCATGTAAAGAGTTGTAGAGCTTTGTGGTAGCAGTATTTATGATTGATACTGTAATACATTTCCAGAGATTCAGATTTTGTCATTTTGCTCTTTTATGTGAAACGTATTTAAATGTACACTGTGTTAGGTGGCAATGATAGAACAGTAAAAATGGGTTTGGTGGTCTTTTGTCATAACTCTGGGAATCCAGATCAGTCACATAAATAAGTAGAAACTACTACTAATAAATGAGATTTGATACTAATGTAATGGGTGAAGAGGGGATGTTTGCTTGGTTTTCTGGAAGTTTTGTTGAATAACTGGCCACTCAGCTAATTAAGAGAGGACAAAGTCTGTTTAAAAGTTTGTCAGGTAAAACAGGCCACAGCAGACACCTGTACTTGCAGCACTTGAAGACTGAATGTAGGAGACCCTGTCTTCAAAACCAGGAACTGGGAGAAAGGCGAATCAGGGAAGTAGGAGTGAGCGGAAGGACATGTTTTAGGAAAAGGGATTCAGGACTTTTCATCGGTACTCCACTCACTGGAATGGCGGGAGCCACTTGCGGTCTGATTTCATTCATTTTCTCTTAGTGTAGCTTCCTCTCATCTTTCCAGAGGTTCTTTTAGATAGACACTAGACTTTAGGAATCAGTGTCTAAATTTTTCTCCAGCTTTCGCTTTCTGGAGATTTTGCTTCTAACACTGTAAGACATACACACTGACCTCTTAGGGAGAGAGACACTGGTTTGACTTGTTATATAGCCAGCTGAGGCTTGGGGCTGATTTTGAACCTCGTTTGTCTGACTTGTGTTCTGTGTTTTAAACCCCGAGTTATTTTCAGACTGGAGATACAGTGTCTTTGGCAGAGTACTTCCCTAGCATGAACAGAGCTCTGTGTTCAATCCCTAAGACTACATAGACCTGGTATGCCGATGATCCCGGCACTCAAAAGGTAGAGGCAGGAAAACCTGAAGTTCAAGGCCACCCTTGGCTAGATGAGGTCCTATCTCAAAAACAAGGAAAACAGCAACTGAGCAGTAGAGTGTTGGTTTTATTTTAGAATTTCTTCTTGTGTTTTATCTGTTGTGACTCTGGGACGGTTTCTTCTATGATCTCTCCATCCACCTGCTGTTTCTCTTCAAGGCTTACCTGAGCTTTCTACAGATGTTCAGTCCTTGGCCATCCTTAATAATCATCCTTAATAGAACTTCCATCTGCCGGACTAGAGCAGAGACCCTAGGGATGTGTGCTCCAGATGAGCGGAGCAACCCCCTCCAACACAAAAGAATGAAGTCCAGATGTGTGCCTCACTTGCAAGCTCAGCTTTAGGGGAGGAAGGAAAGAAGATGCCCGTGCTCTCGCTCATGGCGGGAGATGGCACCATTCTAGAATGGATATACTTTTAAACTCCATGGCTTTCAGGGTTTTTATCAGACAAAGCCCGGCACCTGCAGCCTGGAAATTGGGGACAACGGGAAAGAGCACCAGCCCACATTACTCTCCCTCCTTCTAAGGCCTGCACCTCTGAGCACTGAGCAGAGCTGTCTGGGCTCAATGACTTTTTTCTAGTCTCCCACTGTGTTCTAGTTTTAGTTAGTGGTTTCTTAAAAAAAAGGGGGGGTGCGGGGTTTGAAATGTTTTTGTTTTTTCCACTGACCAACCTATTTTCACTATTTTCAGTTGACAATATTGTAGTATGGAGCTCCAGAGATGACTCGGTGGGTAACCTGTTCACTGTACAAGCCTGAGGACCTAAGGTTGCCCAATACTCTTGTGAAATGTCAAGTGTAGTGCTGACTATCTGTAACCACAGCACTGGCGCGAAAGAGCAGGAGGATTCCAGAACCTACAGAGCAGCTAGTGTAGCTAGGTGGTAAAATCTTCACCCTATCCTCAAAACCAAAGCATGGAGATCTACAGAGGACAATATCACCCATGATCTCCACATACGCATATTTGCATACACATAGGCATGTGTGCCCCACCTCCACTACAAATAAAAGATAAAATACAAAAGGAGGTATTTTAGTACAGTGTAGAGGCTTGACTCTCTTGCTTACCACTAAGCTCTGTCACCATAATTTTCAGTGACATTTTTACCATTCCCCGCTGGATATATCAAGATTTATTTAACCATTGGTAGATGTTTTTAATGTTTGATTAGTACTTAGGTTATTTTCAAGTACAGTTTATATAAGGATAGGTGTTTTGATCTTTAATTTTCTCAGTTGTCTTGTTGAGCACCCTTGTCTCGTCACTGATTTGATGGCTCAGCCAACTTTCATCCCCATCCATTACCCCTTTGCCTGATCCTCAGGCTACTTCATTGTTGGCCAATGGGAGTCCCTCTACCTGGAGCCTGTATTTTTGACAACACTCCAGTAGGCTCTAATGGAAGGTTTGCCGAAGATAGTCTTATGTGTTCCCCACCCTTGTGTATTTGAAGATGGAGTCTGAGAATAAAGGCTTTGTATTGAAATTAATAAATTAATCCTGGTTCTTCCTCCCAGCCCTATGCTCCCAGAAATAAGAGTCAGACTCAACATACTTTTACAAATACCTTGGCTATGTAGCTAGGCTCTTCTCTGAGTAGATCATAACTAAAATATCACCCCCCCCCCCCTTTTTTTTGAGACAGGATTTCTCTGTGTAGTCCTGGCTGTCCTGGAACTCACTCTGTAGAGCAGGCTGGCCTTGAACTCAGAAATCCGCCTGCCTCTGCCTCCCAAGTGCTGGGATTAAAGGCGTGCACCACCATAACCAGCTATATATCCCTTTTTTTTATTACATATTTTCCTCAATTACATTTCCAATGCTATTTTTAAACCTACATTCTGCCACATGGCTGGTTACCTGTGCTCAGTAACCATGCATCTGTTTTATCACATCTTCCCTGGTGAATCCTTATGCGCCAGCCACTATCCCATAATCCTTTCTGTCTCCCAGATGTCCCACCTTCTATTTCTTGCCTAAGCCATAGGCCATAGGCTTTTTAATTGATTGGGTATGCATCCATACACTATACAAGATATGCTCTCTTTTGCTTTCTCTTGCTTTTGCTTATTGGCTCCTAACAGAGACCTAAACATTCATTTCCCTAGCTCTGGAAAACCTTTCTTGTTAAACGTGTCAGGACTTCTCAATTAATGCCAGCAAGGTCATCAGTAAAGTATTATTTTTCATAATTGTCTTTTATCCTTGTGTTCAGCATGGACCTTCAGGTCCTTAGTAATTAGCCACCATCCCTGGAGACTTTGCTCTGGAACGCCTTCCTCTGGTGGTATTATCCCAGAAAGGCTTCATGTTTCTGAGTTCTTACCTTCTTCCTTCCTTCCTTCCTTCCTTCCTTCCTTCCTTCCTTCCTTCCCTTTTTTTGTTTTTTTTTTTTTTTTTTTTTTTTTTTTTTTCTGTTTTTAGAGACAGGGTTTCTCTGTATATCCCTGGCTGTCCTGGAATTCACTGTGTAGACCAGGCTGGCCTCAAACTCAGAAATCTGCCTGCCTCTGCTTCCCAAGTGCTGGGATTAAAGGCATGTACCACCACTGCCTGGACCGCCCTCCTTCCCTCCCTCCCTCCTTCCCTCTCTCCCTCCCTCCCTCCCCCTTTTTTGTCTTTACATTAGCACTTGAAGGTTCATTTCTCTAAAACTTGAATCTCGTTCATTTATTTTTTAATATCTTATCTGCATTTTTTAGCTCTCAGTACAAAGTGCTTGTGTCCAAGCCTTAGGCCAGACTAACTTTCCTTCTTAATGTTTTGTATTAGTGCACATGAAGTATTTTTTTTCATATAAATTCTTAAAAGACTGTTCTGTGTTAATTCTCCCAGATATTGATTTTTATCCTTTTTATCACCTGCACTTATACTCTCCTTATTGGTTTTTATTTTTTAATTTCATGGAACTCTTAAAACACCATCATGCCCACCACACTTGCCTCCTCATTTTCAGCTGTCTAAAGAAAAAAATCTCTATTATAACTTGAAGCCATGTGGATGGGTTTCCTGTTCTTGAGAGCTTCCCTTCCCTTCCCTTCCCTTCCCTTCCCTTCCCTCCCCTCCTCCCCTCCCCTTCCCTTCCCTCCCCTCCCCTCCCCTCCCCTCCCCTTCCCTCTCCTCCTACGTATAGACCTTGAATTCCTGATCTCTCTAATACTTTTAACATGAAGGGGTGTTTATTCTGTCAAAGGCTTTTTCAGCATCTAATGAGATGATCTTGTGTGTGTGTGTTTTTTACTTTTGGTTTGTTTATATAGGGGATTATATTGATGGATTTCTGTATATTGAACCATCCCTGTATGCCTGTGATGAAGCCTTACTTGATCATGGTGAATAATTGTTTTCATGTGTTCTTGAATTTGATTTCCAAGAATTTTATTGAATATTTTTGCATTGTTATTTATAAAGGAAATTGGTGTGAAGTTCTCTTTCTTTGTTGGTTCTTTATGTGGTTTAGGTATCAGTGTAACTGTGCCTTCATAGTACGAATTAGTTAATGGTTTTTTTTTTTTTCTGTTTCTATCTTGTGAAATAGTTTGAGAAGCATTAGTATTAGGTCTTTTTTGAAGATTTGATAGAATTCTGCACAAAAACCATCTGGTCCTGGGCTTTTTTGTTTGGGAGACTTTTAGTGGATGCTTCTATTTCTTTAGGAGTCATGGGATTGTTTCAATGGCTTATCTGATCCTGATTGAACTTTGGTACCCAGTGTTTGGTTACAAAAATCATCCATTTCATCTTTATTTTCCAGTTTATTATTATTATTATTATTATTATTATTATTATTATTATTATAGGCTTTTGTAGTAGAATCTGATGACTTTTTTTAAAATTTCCTCTGTTTCTGTTCTTCTGTCTCTCTTTTCATTTCTAATTTTCTTAATTTGGATAGTATCTCTGTGCCCTCTAGTTAGTTTGGTAAAGGATTATCTATCTTGTTGATTTTATCAAAGATCCAGCTCCTAGTTCTGTTGTTTCTTTGTATAGTTTTCTTTGTTTCGACTTGATTTCAGCCCTGAGTTTGATTATTTCCTGCAGCTACTCTTCTTGGTTGTATTTGCTTCTTTTTCTTCTAGAGCTTTCAGATGTGTGGTAAGCTGCCTGTGTATGATCTCTCCAATTTCTTTATGAAGGCACTCAGAGATATGAATTTTCCTCTTAGCACTACTTTCACTGTGTCCCATAAGTTTGGATATCTTGTGCCTTCATTTTTGTTAACTTCTCAAAAGTCTTTATATATTTCTACTCTGACCAAGTCTTGTCACTGAGGTATGTTTCCTTTATGTAGCAAAATACTGGGTCCTGTTTATGTATCCAGTCTGTTAGTCTATGTCTTTTTATTGGAAAATTGAGTCCTTTAATGTTGAAAGATATTAAGGACAAATGATTTTTGCTTCCTGACATTTTTGTTGTTAGACATGGAATTATTTGTGTGGTTCTCTTTTTTGTTTTTGTTTTTGTTTTGTTTTGTTTTGTGCAAAGATTAATTTCTTGCTTTTTCGTGTGTGTAGTTGGGAAACTTGTGTTGGTGTTTTCCTACTGTTATCCTTTGTAGGGCTGGGTTAGTGGGAAGATATTGTTTAAATCTGGTTTTATCATGGAATATCTTGGTTTTCCATCTATGGTAATTTAGAGTTTTGCTGGGTATAGTAGCCTGGGCCGGCATTTGTGTTCTCTTAGGGTCTGTATGACATCTGTGGAGGATCTTCTGGCTTTTAGAGTCTCTGATGAGAAGTCTGTTGTAATTCTGATAGATCTGCCTTGACCCCTTTCCCTTACTGCTTTTAATATTCTGTTTGTTCTGTGCATTTGGTGTTTTGATTACCATGTGATGAGAGGAATTTCTTTTCTGGTCCAATCTATTTGGTGTTCTGTAGGCTTTTTGTATGTTTATGGTCATCTCTCTCTCTCTTAGAGAACTTTTCTTCTATAATTTTGTTGAAGATCTTTACTGGCACTTTGAATTGGGAATCCTTACTCTCTTCTATACCTATTATTCTTAGGTTTGGTCTTCTCATTGTGTTCTGGATTTCTTGGATGTTTTGAGTTAGGAGCTTTTTGCTTTCTGTATTTTTTTTTTTTTTTTGACTGTTGTGTCAATGTCTTCTATGTCTGAGATTCTCTTGTATTCTGTATTCTCTTGTATTCTGTAGGTGATGCTTGTGTCTGACTCTTACACTCTTCCCTAGGTTTTTCATCTCCAGGGTTGTCTTCCTTTGTGATTTCTTTGATGTTTCTATTTCCCTTTTTTAGGTCCTGGGTGGTTTTGTTCAATTCCTTCACCTGTTTGATTGTGTTTTCCTGTATTTTAAAAAGAGATTTATGTGTTTTTTTCTTTAAGGGCTTCTACTTGTTTTCCTGTGTTCTCCTATTTTTCTTTAATGGAGTTATTTATGTCCTTCTTAAAGTCCTTTATCATTCATTAGATGGGATTTTAGATCTGAATATTGTTTTTCAGACATTTTGGGGTATCTAGGGCTCGCTGTGGTGGGATAACTGGATTCTGATGTTGCCAAGTAGCTTTGGTTTCTGTTGCTTATGTTCTTGTGCTTGCCTCTAGCCATCTGGTTAACTCTGGTGTTTACTGGCCTTGCTGTCTGACTGGAGCCTGTCCTTCCTGTGAGCCTGATTATGTTGGGCCTCAGTGGGTCATGTTTCTCTTCTTAAGGTTGGTGTTCTGTGAGTCTGTTTGTGACGGAGGCCTTAGGGTCAGGCTGCCTGTGGGTGTGGGTGAGGTGGGGCAGGGTCACAAGATCTACTCCAGGATACAAGTGAGAACCTGGAGGAATCTTTGTCTTTGGCTGTGTCGAAGTTCCTACATCCCCTGGGCCACAGTGATTGAAGTTAAGCCCAGTATTGGCTTGGTAGTTGGGGCCCTATCTGTGATCCATTCACTACTGTGGTGCTCAGGATTGAGCCTTGGCCTTGGGCTTGCTGGGCAAGTACTTAGATCCCTAGCTCTGCTTTCCCATGCTCCGCTAGGTGACAGAATATCTGTTTAGAATTGTGCTTCAGTTCTATTTTCACAAGCAGCATCTAGCTCTTCATGCTGTCTCATACATATTCTGGGTCTTGAGGAAAGCAGGATCTATTTCTGCTCTAGTGTTTGAGTCCACTTTTTCAGTGACTGTAGCAATACTTCTTTGGCTTAAATGTGGAAATCCAGATGAGCAGTAGGATGTGTACTTTTTATTATTTATTGACAATTTGGATATCTTATTTACTGAAACACTTGTTCAATTCTTCAGCACATTTAAGTTGCCTCCCCCCACCCACTAATTTGTAACAATTCATTGTAGGTGCTTTAATAATGCTCAATTTTGGACCAATACTTTGTTTTATTTAACTTCTGCCCAATTGGTACCTCCCCCCATTTTGGATGGTGCTGGCAATCATATCCAGATCTCACCTGTGCTAGTGGAGTGGGCAGTAATAGAGTTCCATCCCCCCTTGGCCCTTCGATGACCTTTGTTTAAAATGAGGTCTTGATGGACTTAGTTCTCACTATAGAGTTTATTCACCTTTGCCTTTTTATAACTAATGCTTTTGTTACCCTGTGAACTTTAAGATCACCAAAAGAATTAAGCACTCAAAGAATTGTTTTACACAGACTCAGGTGCACAGGTGTATGCTGTGTACATATAAACTTGTGATGCTAGGGATTAAACTTGGGACTCCACACATGCTAGGCAAGCGCTTCAACCCTGACTTAATTTTTTTTTTTAATAATATGTTAAGACAGAGTCACAGAGTAGCCCAGGATAGACTTGAACTTGTGATTCTCTTCCCTCAGCCTCCTGGATAGCTGGAATTAAAGATCTGTACCACCAGTCCTTGCTCAGATGAAGATGTGTAGTCTACCTTTAGCTGATTTTAGTGTCTAGTATGAGGTAGGGATACATATTTTGTTGTTGTATGTTTGTTTTTCCTAAAAGGCTATTCAGTTGATGCAGTATCATTTATGGGGGTGAGTAAGCCTCCTTTCTGACATCCCTGTAGCACCAGCTTGTTCATTGATCCACTGTCTGTATTCACAGGGTTCTGCTTCTGGATCATTTATTCTTTGTGTTGTTCTGCATTGTGTTGATATCACAATGCCCTGTGAATGAGAATACATTAGTTTCATGGGAAACAGTTCCTTTGGATATACTACATATGTTTATAACATTAATTCTACTAACTCTTAAGTTTCGAACAATGTTCCATTATCTAGATTTTTAATTTTTTAAGGAATACTTTATAATTTTCTTTTACAGATTTTACATATTACTTACAACAATTTTTATAGGTATTAAAATTTTAATTTTTATCTGTTTGCCACTTGTGCACTGATATCCATTCTGTTGTTCTAACCCTTTTCCTTTTGGTGGGCTGCTTCAGCAGACCCTGATATGAAGCTGTATGCCTAGTCTTATTGCATGTTCTTATGCCATGTTCACTTGATATCCCTGGGAGACCTGCTTTTTTCTGAAGGGAAGTAGAGGAGGAGTGAATCTGGGGGAGAGAGCAGGTTGGAGGGGAGCACTGGGAGGAGTGGAGAGAGGATAAACTGAAGTTGGGATGTATTGTATGAGAGAAGAATTAAAAACTTTATTTAGATTTTCCATTTGATGGTTTAATTCAGAGTTTTTATTACCTTATATGTATGTTCTTTAGTTAACATGACAGTTTTCTTTCTACTTTTACATTATCTTTTCTACCTATTATTTGTGTTTCATTGACCAGTATCTTTGCCATCATCATCAATCATCTATTATCGTCTGTCATCTATCTACATATCACCTATTAAACTTACCTATCCACCTTTTTATCTATTAATCAAGAAATCATCTCTCCGTCTATATTATATATTTAAATCGATCCTTCTATGTGTATATATTTTCATACATACAGATTCCCCCTCCTGTAGCTTAGTCTAAACTTATAGAACTTGGTTGAAAGGAAATTAAAATGGTGGATCTTTTTGTTTCTTTCTCCGTGTATATGTTCTCTCCTACCCACCTTTGAATGCAAACATCCTCCATCCCGAATCACCTCATGCCTCCCCACCTCACTTGGACCCTCTTCGAAGTGTTTATCTCACGGTCTTCTAAGGAATCCTTTGTCATCCTTTGTCCTGTCTTGGCTTTTTATTTTTTTATTCAAAAATTTTATTTAATCTAAACCAAGCCTATAAAACATAGACAGTCAGTATGGGAATAGTAATTTTCAAGGTCAGAGAGGTCAGCCACATTAAGTCTGAACACAGTAGCACCCAGTATGGGTCGGTATTAGAATTATTAGTAGTCATTGGAAGGTACTATAGTCGTTCATTCAACAGAATAAACACCTATTGAATCAAATATTAAAGTTGGCATTGATTAAAAGAAAATATAAAAAGTAAAATTAATTTATTGCTAACTTGACTCACATTTTGGCAGTCATATAATTGAATATATGTGGAGTGATCAGTAGTATAACTAGTATAATATTTATAACCCAAAGTGTTTTTTAATATTGAGTTCCTTAATGATATTAGCTTTATTTTTATTCTTTGGAGGTTGATGAAAAGTATTCATTTTAGTTACACAGTGCACTTTCTGTTGCCATCTATTCCAAATGCATGGTATACTTGCAATATGAGCCTGTGGAGTAAAATTTGAATACCTCCACAGTAGCACCTTTGGCAGAGGCAAAAATTTAATATGTGTGTGTCTGGGACAGGACAAGTGTCTACAGCAAATAGTCTCAGCATATGCTCTATGGAGTTGCTAAGTAAGAAAGTGCAAAGGATTGAATGGGATCGACTTAGGTATGATTTGGAAATTGTTGTCTAAAATTCAACAGTGCCTATTTCTAAGTCACAAATTTTGTTTCCTTTCATATTTATTTCTGCTAAATTTTAAAATCCACAGCATGGTACAGACCTAATGTGCATTTGGATGAAGCCATACTTTGGAAATTCACAGGACAGCTTGATTTGGCATCTTGCAACTTCATGAAAGTGGGTTGCCAGAGTCTCTGACATCATCTTCTCTGTAGGCCAATGAAAGTACATTGCAACATTTGAGAACTGGCAGCTTTGCAAGCTTGCAAAGACCTTAGCATAAGATCTTGTGTTGTGGGCTAGCTATGACTGCTCCTTTGGCAACGCTTGGGTTTTATAACTGCATGATTCTGAGAGACCAGTTACTCTCATTATTTGCTCCCAAAGTAAAGACAGGCAAGAAAGGGAAAGGGTGGGAAGTCTGCTGTTTAGAGTGAGGGTTGCAAACTATAGACGTGCCACACAAGCACTTGATACCATAATCAAGATTATTGCAGGAGGTGTGGCTGAGTTACAAGTGATTTAAGTGGTGTTGCTGTAGAGTGCTTCCCCTGCCAGGTTTTAAATAGTGGTGTGCTTAAAATGTGCGGTTTCAAATACGGACTTCAAATGAGATGTCTCAGCGTTCAGAGCACTTGCTGTTCAGGAAGAGGCCCGAGTTTGGTTCACAGCACCTGCTTGGCAGCCCTTTGTAACTATTTATTCCAGAGGATCTGACGTCCCTTCTGACCCCTCTAGGCTCATGTAGGTAGGCATGTGTTGCACAAGATGAGGTAAGGTGATTCCATATATTTGTAGAGATGATTAGATTATAGTTTCTCTTTCCAGTGAGATAACATGTTTTCACTTTTGAACATCTCTGGGTTCAGTTGAAATGCCCTCATTTCAATGGTTTGGCCTCATTTCTATATTGCCACGGAGTCTAACCAGCAATTTTTCTCCAGCTACTAAAATATAAGACCATAAGGAAAACAGGCTTTTCCCACAGCAGAGAACCCTGTGGTTAAAAATAAAAGCAAAATAGAAAAGACTTGTAGAAAATTCCCTTACTTTTCAAGTCTGGTTGTCATTAGTTTATCTGCTTTTAGAAAATTGCTTAGAGAACAAGTTAGAGCTACTACAGTTAGTTGTAATTATTTCCTGAGTTCCAATCCTTCTACCAAATATAAACTTCAAGTAGCAGTCTGCAAATTTATTTTTCAACTTTCTATCCGATTGGTGCTGGTGAGACTCAATACTAGTAGACATCTCCTAATTTGGACATTAATCTATAAGTGACATTATAGAATTAAAATATTTTTTTTCAATTTCTGTGTATGTGTGCGCATGTGCCTGAGTGTATGTATATATACCATGTGAGTATCACTGACTGTGGAGGCTAAAGGAGGGGTCAGATCCCTGGACCTAGAGTTGCAGGCAGTTGCTCACTGCTTGACTTGAGTATTAGGAACCCTCCCAGCTCCTCTTTAAGAGCATCAAGGGTTTTTTAATCCTAAGCAATCTTTCCATAATCCACTTGGAGAATTCATAATTTTTTTTTTTTTCTGAGACAGGGTTTCTCTGTATAGTCCTGGCTGTCCTGGAACTCACTTTGTAGACCAGGCTGCTCTCGAACTCAGAAATCCGCCTGCCTCTGCGTGCTGGGATTAAAGGCGTGCACCACCATGCCTGGCTCAGCAAATTTAATTTACTCCTTGGAACTATTGTGAAATGGCTGAAGGTATAGAAATCAAATGTATAAACTTAGAATGTATAGCTATTATATAGCTGTTATTGTGTGGGAGACTTGTCTGTACATCTCACAGAAATCTGAAAGTAAAAAGGAGAAACAATAAAGATACTGGATTAGTTAATCTTCTATATCTATAACTATATATTATATCAAATGTAATTATTATATAATTATTGGCATTTAATAATAAATAGTAAGTAAATTAAATATTAAAACTAATATTGGTACTGGCGAGATGGCTCAGCGGGTAACAGCACTGACTGCTCTTCCAAAGGTCCTGAGTTCAAATCCCAGCAGCCACATGGTGGATCACACCCACCTGTAATGAGATCTGACACTCTCTTCTGGTGTGCCTGAAGACAGCTACAGTGTACTTACATATAATAAATAAATCTTTGGGTCAGAGTGAGCTAGGCCGGCCGAAGTGGAGTTGACCAAAGCTAGCAGAGGTCCTAAAATTTCAATTCCCAACAAGAAGGAAGGCTCACATGAAGTCTCACAACAATCTGTACAGCTACAATGTACTCACATACATAAAATAATAAATAAATCTTACAAAAACCTTAATATTGAACTTTAACATTTACTGTTAGTTAAACCAAATATTGTTTAAATATTGATAATAAATTAAACATGAAGTAAATCTCAGTAATAAATCCATATAAATAATAGTTGATAGTCTGTTAATATATATCGATATAATATATATGTGCATATATATATTATATCGATATATACTAAGAGAGGGAATCACTAAATTGGCTCACACAGTTCCATTGGGTACCTGATAATGGCCATTCTACACATTGGAAAGGCTGAGAACTTCCTAGATGCTTGGTTCTATGAGGTTGGGTGTTTTAGCGTCCCGGTCTGTAGTCTGTGACGGTCTGGAGGGTTCCTGCAGGGCTGCTCTTGTCAGTGCCATTGATGCCTGAAGGCTGATCAGGCTGGGATCTGATGTCAGGGAAGGGGTGAAGGTGGGCAGGCAGAAAGCAAAAGCATTTCCCTCAAACTTCCTTTTCTGGGTTATGGCTGAAGGTGCTTCTGACTCCAGTGGAAGGTCTTTCCTTCCTCGGTTACTCCTTCTACAAAATCCCCTTATAGACTTGCTCAAAGATATGTGGCCCAGTTGATTGCAGATCCAGTCAGGTTGTCATCCAAGACTCACTTTTGCAGCTATTAAGGGCATACTCCTACAAGGAGTTATAGAGAGAGATCATTAGGAGTACTTGTCATGCATAGTGAAAAACGTAACTTCAAAAATGTATTTATAAATTTAAGGCTTGAATTGCAACTTGGTTATAGCTGAAGAAAACTGAGACGTATGAACTATGTCTTTAGAGAATAGGAGGAAGGAAGACAAGACACAGTATACCATAAATACATATTTTATTACGTTTAAATAGATAATAGAGCAACAGAAAATATGAAAAGTATGGGTTGTGCATACATGTTCTGGCCTGGAATGTTTGTGCTCCACATTAGATGGAGTAGCATGTGAGCTGAGAGCAATGTGGTAGGAGTTGAAATGTGCCATGTTTGTAAATTGTGTGAAGATTGTGTTTAACTGTTTAGGACTTCAGCTAAATATATGTATGTGAGAATTCAAGGTGACTTTGCATAAGCCTTGAACCATTGGTTCTGGAGAAACAAGAAAGTGAGGCATTCAGTACATGCAATAGCCAAGGAGGGGGAAACTGTAAGAGACAGAAATGACCTAACTTTTGAGTGTTTAAAGGTCAAATTTTAGTTACATAAGACAAAGGATACAAGTAATGAAGACTTGGGCATTGTGACACACTCATCAAATCTTAATGCTCGAGAAGCTGAGGCAGGGATTTCATGAGTTTGAGGCCAGTCTGTGTTACATGGGTAGACAGTGTCTTTAATTTTTTTTCAAGATAACAATCAAAACATTCATCATAAGAGATCTCAACAGGATAGCAGGATAGTCACTTGTAGGAAGGAAGAACTGCTTGAGGTGAGACAGGAATTGATGTAGAAAATAAGAGAACCAATGAAGGACAGTCCACTCTACCAAATTGTTGAAATGTGCCTTCTTTTGACTAGATTGTTTCAAGGGAAAGGAAAACAAGATGGGGACAGTATTGGGAAGGAAAAGACAATCACAATGTCAGAGTTAGGTATTTTTTTTCCAAATTTTTATTAGGTATTTACTTCATTTACATTTCAAATGCTATCCAGAAAGTCCCCTATACCCTCCCTCCTGCCCGCCCCCCACTCACCCACTCACTCCCACTTCTTGGCCCCGGTGTTTCCCCTGTACTGGAGCATATAAAGTTTACAAGACCAAGGGGCCTCTCTTCCCAATTATGGCCGATTAGGCCATCGCTACATATGCAGCCAGAGACACGAGCTCTGGGGTTACTGGTTAGTTCATATTGTTGTTCCACCTATTGCAGACCCCTTCATCTCCTTGTGTACTTTCTCTAGCTCCTCCATTGGGGGCCCTGTGTTCCATCCAATAGCGAACTGTGAGCATCCACTTCTGTGTTTGCCAGGCACTGGCATAGCCTCACAAGAGACAGCTATATCAGGGTCTTTTCAGCAAAATCTTGCTGGCGTATGCAATGGTGTCAGCATTTGGAGGCTGATTATGGGATGGATCCCCAGGTATGGAAATCTCTGGATGGTCCATCCTTTTGTATCAGCTCCAAACTTTGTCTCTATAACTCCTTCCATGGGTGTTTTTGTTTTTGTTTTTGTTTTTCCAATTCTAAGAAGGGGCAAAGTGTCCACACTTTGGTCTTCCTTCTTTTTGAGTTTCATGTATTTTGCAAATTGTATCTTGGGTATTCTAAGTTTCTGGGCTAATATCCACTTATCAGTGAGTGCATATCATGTGAGTTCTTTTGTGATTGTGTTACCTCACTCAGGATGATACCCTCCAGGCCCATCCATTTGCCTAGGAATTTCATAAATTCATTGTTTTTGATAGCTGAGTAGTACTCCATTGTGTAAATGTACCACATTTTCTGTATCCATTCCTCTGTTGAGGGACATCTGAGTTCTTTCCAACTTCTAACTCTTATAAATAAGGCTACTCTGAACATGGTGGAGCATATGTTCTTATTACCAGTTGGGACATCTTCTGGATATATGCCCAGGAGAGGTATTGCTGGATCTTCCGGTAGTACTATGTCCAATTTTCTGAGGAACCACCAGATTGATTTCCAGAGTGGTTGTACAAGCTTACAATCTCACCAACAATGGAGGCATGTTCCTCTTTCTCCACATCCTCGACAGCATTTGCTGTCACATGAATTTTTGATGTTAGCCATTCTGGTTAGTTCATATTGTTGTTCCACCTATAGGGTTGTTTTGATTTGCATTTCCCTGATGATTAACGATGTTGAACATTTTTTCAGGTGCTTCTCAGCCATTTGATATTTCTCAGTTGAGAATTCTTTTTTAGCTCTGTGCTCCATTTTTTAATGGGATTATTTTGTTTTCTGGAGTCCATCTTCTTGAGTTCTTTTTATATTGGATATTAGTCCCCTGACTGATTTAGGATTGGTTAAAAAAAAAAAAAATCTTCCCAATCTGTTGGTGGGCTTTTTGTCTTATTGACAGCTTTGCAATTTTATGAGGTCCCATTTGTCAATTCTCAACCTTATAGCACAAGCCATTGCTGTTCTATTCAGGAATTTTTCCTCTGTGCCCTTATCTTTGAGCCTTTTCCACACTTTCTCCTCTATAAGTTTCAGTGTGTCTGGTTTTATGTGGAGTTCCTTCATCCACTTAGACTTGACTTAGTACAAGGAGATAAGAATGGATCTATTCGCATTCTTCTACATGATAACCCCCAGTTGTGCCAGCACCATTTTTTGAAAATACTATCTTTTTTCCACTGGATGATTTTAGCTCCCTTGTCAAAGATCAAGTGACCATTGGTGTGAGGGTTCATTTCTGGGTCTTCAATTCTATTCCATTGGTCTACTTGTCTGTCGCTATACCAATACAATGTAGTGTTTATTACAATTGCTCTGTAGTACAGCTTTAGGTTAGACATGGTGATTTCACCAGAGATTCTTTTATCATTGAGAAGAATTTTTGCTATCCTAGGTTTTTTTTTTTATTCCAGATGAACTTGCAAATTGCCCTTTCTAACTCTGTGAAGAATTGAGTTTGAATTTTGATGGGGATTGCATTGAATCTATAGATTGCTTTTGGCACGATAGCCATTTTGACTGTATTAATCCTGCCAATCTATGAGCATGGGAGATCTTTCCATCTTCTAAGATCTAATTTAATTTCTTTCTTCAGAGACTTGAAGTTCTCATCATACAGATCTTTCACTTCCTTAGTTAGAGTCACACCAAGGTATTTTATATTATTTTTGATTATTGTGAAGGATGTTGTTTCCCTGATTTCTTTCTCAGCCTGTTTATCTTTTGTGGAGAGAAAGGTCACTGATTTGTTTGAGTTAATTTTATATCCAGCTACTGCACTGAAGCTGTTTATCAGGTTTAGGAGTTCTCTGGTGAAATTTTTAGGGTCACTTATATATACTATCATATCATCTGCAAATAGTGATAGTTTGACTTTTTCCTTTCCAATTTGTAGCCCCTTGACCTCCTTTTGTTGTTTAATTGCTCTGGCTAGGACTTTAAGTACTATATTGAATAGGGCAGCCCTGTCTAGTTCCTGATTTTAGTGGGATTGCTTACAGCTTCTCTCCATTTACTTTGATGTTGGCTACTGCTTTCCTATAGATTGCTTTTATTATGTTTAGGTATGGGCCTTGAATTCCTGACCTTTCCAAGACCTTTATCATGAATTGGTGTTGGATTTTGTCAAATGCTTTCTCAGCATCTAAAGAGATGATCATGTGGTTTTTGTCTTTGAGTTTGTTTATTTAATGGATTATGTTGATAGATTTCCGTTTATTAAACCATCCCTGCATCCCTGGGATGAAGCCTACCTGGTCATGATGGATGATCGTTTTGATGTTCTTGGATTCTGTTTGTGAGGATTTAATTGAGTATTTTTGCATCGATAGTCATAAGGGAAATTGGTCTGAAATTCTCTTATCTTTGTTGGGTCTTTATGTGGTTTAAGCATCAGAGTAATTGTGGCTTCTTAGAATGAATTGCATAGAGTACCTTATGTTTCTATTTTGTGGAATAGTTTGAGGAGTATTGGTATTACATCTTCTTTGAAGGTCTGATAGAACTCTGTACTAAACCCATCTGGTCCTGGGCTTTTGGTTGGGAGACTATCAATGACTGCTTCTATTTCTTTAGGGAATATAGGACTGTTTAGGTCATTAATCTGATCCTGATTTAACTTTATTACCTGGTATCTGTCTAGAAATTTGTCCATTTCATCCAGGTTTTCCAGTTTTGTTGAGTATAGCCTTTTGTAGAAGGATCTGATGGTGTTTTGGATTTCTTCAGGATCTATTGTTATGTCACCCTTTTCATTTCTGATTTTGTTAATTAAGATGCTATCCCTGTGCCCTCTAGTGAGTCTGGCTAAGGGTTTATCTATCTTGTTGATTTTCTCAAAGAACCAGCTCCTGGTTTGGTTGATTCCTTGAACAATTCTTTTTGTTTCCACTTGATTGATTTCGCCCCTGAGTTTGATTATTTTCTGCCCTCTACTCCTCTTGGGTGAATTTGCTTCCTTTAGTTCTAGAGCTTTTATATGTGCTATCAAGCTGCTAGTGTAAGTTTCTTTTTGGAGGCACTCAGAGCTGTTAATTTTCCTCTCAGGAAGCTTTCATTGTGTCCCATAAGTTTGGGTATGTTGTGGCTTCATTTTCATTAAACTCTAAAAAGTTTTTAATTTTTTTCTTTATTTCTTCCTTGACTAAGGTATCTTTGAGAAGAGTGTTGTTCAGTTTCTATGGAATGTTGGCTTTGTATTATTTATGTTGTTATTGAAGATCAGCCTTAGTCCATAGAGATCTGATAGGATGCATGGGACAATTTCAATATTTTTGTATCTGTTAAGAACTGTTTTGTGACCCATTATATGGTCAGTTTTGGAGAAGGTACCATGATGTGCTGAGAAGAAGGTATATCCATATCCTTTTGTTTTAGGATAAAATGTTCTGTAGATATCTGTTAAATCCATTTGTTTCATAACTTCTGTTAGTTTCACTGTGTCCCTATTTAGTTTCTGTTTCATGATTTGTCCAATGATGAAAGTTGAAGTCTCCCACTATTATTATGTGAGGTGCAATGTGTGCTTTGAGCTTTACTAAATTTTCTTTAATGAATGTGGCTGCCCTTGCATTTGGAGCATAGATATTCAGAATTGAGAGTTCCTCTTGGAAGATTTTACCTTTGATGAGTATGAAGTGCCCCTCCTGTCTTTTTTGATAACTTTGGTTTGGAAGTCAATTTTATTAGATATTAGAATGGCTACTCCAGCTTGTTTCTTCAGACCATTTGCTTGGAAAATTGTTTCCCAGCGTTTCACTCTGATGTAGTGTTTGTCTTTTTCCCTGAGATGGGTTTCTGTCAGCAGCAAAATATTAGGTCCTGTTTGTGTAACCAGTCTGTTAATCTATGTCTTTTTTGATTTGGGAATTGAGTCCATTCATATTCAGAGATATTTAGGAAAAGTAATTGTTGCTTCCTGTTATTTTTGTTGTTAGAGTTGGGATTCTGTTCTTGCGGCTGTCTTCTTTTAGGTTTGTTGAAGGATTACTTTCTTGCTTTTTCTTGGGCGTAGTTTCTGTCCTCGTATTGGTGTTTTCCCGTTATTATCCTTTGAAGGGCTGGATTCATGGAAAGATATTGTGTGAATTTGGTTTTGTCATGGAATACTTTGCTTTCTCCATCTATGGTAATCAACAGTTTTGCTGGGTAAAGTAACCTGGGCTGGCATTTGTGTTCTCTTAAGGCCTGTATAACATCTGCCCAGGATCGTCTGGCTTTCATAGTCTCTGGTGAGAACTCTGGAGTAATTCTAATAGGCCTGCCTTTATATGTTACTTGACCTTTTTCCCTTACTGCTTTTAATATTCTGTTTTTATTTAGTGCATTTGTTGTTCTGAATTTTATTTGTCTGGGAGAATTTCTTTTCTGTTCCAGTGTATTTGGAGTTATGTAGGCTTCTTGTATGTTCATGGGCATCTCTTTCTTTATGTATGGGAAGTTTTCTTCTATAATTCTGTTGAAGATATTTCCTGGCCCTTTAAGTTGAAAATCTTCATTCTACTCTACCCCTATTATTAGTAGGTTTGGTGTTTCTCATTGTGTCCTGGATTTCCTGGATGTTTTGAGTTAGGATCTTTTTGCATTTTGCATTTTCTTCGATTGTTGTGTCCATGTTCCTTATGGAATCTCCTGCACCTGAGATTCTCTCTTCTATATCTTGTATTCTGTTGTTGATGCTCGCATCTATGGTTCTTGATTTTTTTCCTAGGGTTTCTATCTCCAGCTTTGTCTCCCTTTGGGTTTTCTTTATTGTTTCTACTTCCATTTTTTGATCCTGGATGGTTTTGTTCAATTCCATCACCTGTTTAGTAGTGTTTTCCTGTAACTCTCTAAGGGATTTTTGTGTGTCCTCTTTAAAGGCTTCTAGCTGTTTCCCTGTGTTTTCCTGTATTTCTTTCTTAAAGTCCTCATCGTCATCATGAGAAGTGACTTTAGATCCATGCGTTTTCTGGTGTGATGGTGTATCCAGGACTTGCTATGGTTGGGAGAGTTTGGTTCTGATGATGCCAAGTAACTTTGGTTTCTGTTGCTTCTGTTCTTAAGCTTGCTTCTCACCATCTGATTATCACTAGTGCTTGCTGCCCTCAATATATCTGATTGGTGCCTGTCCTTCCTATCATCCCATTTGATTCAGGACTCCTCAGAGTCCAGCTTTCTCTGTGATCCTTTGATTGTGGGCTCCTGTGAACCCAAGATTCTGGGTGTGTCAGAGTTTTTGGCAGTCAAGCTTCCTCTGAGACCCTGAAATACTGATGTGACCCAGCTCCAGTTATCCTGGTATCCTGTTGTGCTAAGATCCTTGGCATGTTACAACTCCTGGAAGTGGTGTCCCTTTGAGAACTGTGGAGCTGTGTCGTGTGTTCAAAACCAAGGTAAACCTGAACTGATCAAAAGGAACCCAAGCCTCTGGTTAGGAAGGGCTCTGGTGTCCTTGTTCCGGCTGTCACAGGCCCATCACAGTTGAATTGGAACAGATGTTGTGTTCTACTCACCAGTGATCCTAAGATCGTGTGGAGAGTCCTCTGGGGACCGTGGGAGTGTCCCCCGACTCTGCGCTTTAGGTGACCTGGTGCTGGCGCCAACCGGAAGGGAAGAGTTAGGTATTAAAGGTAATTACCAAATACCGTGAACAGCCCAAAGGAAACTGATTTGAAAACACCATATGCCTAAGAGCCACATGAGAATTTCTAGAAAATTAAAACCTACAGAATTGATGAAGAAAAACAGAAATTCAAAGTCAGATCTACTCCTGGAGTAAGTGTAGAATCTGGGAAAGTAAAAAGGAGCCTTGCTGAGGTAGGGGTGTAGGGGAGCAATAGAGGAGGAATAGCAGGGTACACATGATCTGACGGCATAAATGGGAAAACTTTAGGGCTCTAGTTAGGGGCAGAAAAAATAAAAATAGAAGAAGAAGGAAGAGGCAAGATAAGGATGTCTGGAAAAGTCATAAGGAATCATACTATTAACTGTCTCTCCAAAAATCTATAGTACTTATAAGTCTGTGAATAAATAAATAAATATACATGTATATAATTTAACTGAAAATTTCTCATCTGGGATGACATTGCTCCCTCCAAAAGCCAAAAATCACTCAACAAAATTCTCAATACCAGGTATCAGAAGCCCTCTTTTAGTTGTTGGCCATGGCTCTCTAAGAGACTTCCAAAACATTACAGGCTATTGTTATTGGTTGCCCCCTAGAAGTGGAAAGTTATTGCTGAAGATAACATGTACTTAAGACATAGGTTCAGAGGGTTCTGAGCTGGAGCTAACCTGAATGCTTCTTCCCTTACAAGTATGTTTTATGGTACCAGAACTCACCATGGGAGCTTCCAAAGGAAAAAAACAATCAATAGTCCTCCCCACTATGATGCCTGTGAGCCAGAACAACATCCAATGTGTCACAATAACTCTAGGGTGTAATAGTGGCACACACACGTTGCCAGCAACCAACAGCTCTCTAAATGTAATTAAGGGTACAGCCATCAAAAGGGAAAGCATGCTTGGTGCTGTCAGCCAACACAGCTACCTAATGCTAGTGAAGTCATTTTGATCTTGAGGAAAACCTACAGCTACTACTTTACTAATCCAGCACAACCCCTAACTACATTCTAAATGTTTGTACCTATACCACCGATAAATGTAGTTCTTAACCTTTGTTAAGAAACTTTTCTTGCAGCAGCTGGAGAGCATTACAAAACACAACCAATCAAAATATAGAGTTGTGGAGCCCAGTCACAAAGGATACAGCTACAAAACACTCCCATATCTAAGGCTCAGGGAACATTGCAGAAGAGGAAGTAGGAAGATTTTAAGAGCTAGTGGCTGAAACTTGGTAATGTCAGAAGATACAGTTATAAACTCTTACCGGCATAACTTCCTAAATATGAGCTGAACAAGAACAACATTAGACATACCAGTGTGGGTGGGGGAAAGCCAGTGAGAACTCAACCCTCTAGCAAGAGCTTCAGAGAACTAAGGAAGGCTGAGAGTGGGAGAAGCCTTCCTTAGGGAAGAGCACACTAACTGGTTATCCAGAATCAAATGGTCAGCCCTGAAAATATACATACAAGTAACACTGTACAGACCTAGCAGGTTATATATACTATATGCATATGTTTGTGTACTGGCTAGTTTTGTGCCAGCTTGACACAGCTGGAGTTATCACAGAGAAAGGAGCTTCAGTTGAGGAAATGCCTCCATGAGATCCAACTCTAAGGCATTTTCTCAATTAGTGATCAAGAGGGAAAGGCCCCTTGTGGGTGGGACCATCTCTGGGCTGGTAGTCTTGGGTTCTATAAGAGAGCAGGCTGAGCAAGCCAGGGGAGGCAAGCCAGTAAAGAACATCTCTTCATGACATCTGCATCAGCTCCTGCTTCCTGACCTGCTTGAGTTCCAGTCCTGACTTCCTTGGTGATAAACAGCAATGTGGAAAGTGTAAGCTGAATACACCCTTTCCTCCCAAACTTGCTTCTTGGTCATGATGTTTGTGCAGGAATAGAAATCCTGACTAAGACAGTGTGTAAAATAATTAATGAAAAAAAGAGGTCATGATTTTGAAAAAGAGCAATGGGTGATATATGGGAAGGTTTGGAGGTAGGAAAGGGAAGGGGAAATAATAAAATTGTGTTATAATCTCACCAAAAAAAAAAAAAAAAAAAAGAAGAAGAAAAGGTTCTAGAAACCATGTGAAACTATGAGGGGAAAATAAAACCAAAATCTTCCTAAACCAGAATAAATAAATTAGATAAACCATCATGTGGCTTTCCTGGGTACACTTGCCTAAATATTAAAGGAGTCATTCAATTTGATTTTTCAAATTATTCCAGAAAATAGAAATAGTCATTCTTGTTATACATGACTTGCTATAGCCTAGAATAACACAATATCTAGTCCAATGAAGGAAAACTATAGGTCTATTTTATTTTAAATCAGAAGAAGAAAGAAGAGGAGGAGGGGGGAGCAGCAGCAGCATTAGCAAAGAAAAAAAAAAAAGATAGCCAGCTTCGTGTCATCTTCCACAGCACAGTTAAGTGCCACATCCAAGCCCTGTGCAAAGACAGCTTTCTTGGCGCTGTTGGGAGGCTTTGAAACCTTTAAGTGATGCTCCCAGGTCATTGCTGGGGAGGGCTGTTCTCATGGAGTGTGTGTAGCCCTGATTTCTTTCCCTAGCTTCTCTGAGGTGAGGGGTTTGATTCTGCCATGTGCTTCCTGCTGTGTGCCATCATAACACAGGCTCAGGCAATCATGGACTGCAGCTTTGAAACCATGAACCTAAATCAGACTTTTTTATAATAAAATTTATAAATTAAATATCTTAAATTATGTAATTGTACTAGTGGAAAGTTAACACATACTGTAACTGATAATAGGAAAGGGTCTAATTATTACATGTAATTGTTTTAGTAGATACTGGAAAGTAGAAGTTGATAAAATATAGGCTTCATTTTTTAATGAAAAATCCTGTTAGTGAATAGGAAGGAGGAACGGAAGAAAACTTTATAGATATCTAATAAAATCCAGAATAATTATTATTACAAGTGAAAATGGCAAGTATTGCTTTGAAAATCAGATATTATTTCTGAATAACTGTCACCAAAATTCTTGGGCAACTGTGAGAGAGGAGAGGTTTATTTTTGGCTTACAGTTTTACAGGACAAATGGTTGGACCTGTGCATGGGGACAAAGCATGGTACCAGGGGTGAGTGTGGAACACGTTGTTCACGTCTTAGGGAATAGCAACCAGAGACAAGAATGATACAGTAACTGCCCACATGAGCATGTTCTCAGTGACTTCTTTCCTCTGCCTATGTCCATCACCTGCCATTTGCCACCTCTCAACAAGGCCTTCGTGTTCCAAACCCTCAAGGGATTAAGCCAGAGCCCTCCTGATGCAGTATCTTCAGAGACACATCCAGTGTCGCACTTTCCCCTAACTGTATTGAGAACCTCATCAGTCTGCTAAGCCGAAGGGAAGTAAGGAGAGGCTGCAAAGGGAAAAAAGAGCTGTCACAATTCATGGGTGTTACAGCTGTTCTTGAAGAGAATCTTCAGGTTAGTTTAATAGCGAGTTGAGCAGGTAGCTAAATGCAACATGTCTATGTAAAATATTGTTTGTATGCCTAAATATCTATAACCAATAAAAAAAGGAAAATTTTAAATAAAAATATCAAAACTATCTACTTGAAGACCCAGCTATCCCACTCTTGGGAATATACCCAAAAGATGCCCCACCATGCCACAGAGGCACATGTTCCACTATGTTCATAGCAGCCTTATTTGTGATAGCCAGAAGCTGGAAACAACCTAGATGTCCCACTACAGAAGAACAGATACAGAAAATATAGTTCATTTACACAATGGAATACTACTCAGCTATTAAGAATGAGGGTATCTTGACTTTTGTAGGCAAATGGATGGAACTAGAAAATATCATCCTGAGTAAGGTAACTCAGACCCAAAAGGACATGCATGGTATGTACTCACTAATAAGTGGATATTAGCCAAAAACAAACAAACAAACAAACAAACAAACAAAAAAACATGCAGAATGCACAAGATACAGTCCACAGAATTCAAAAGGCTCAGCAAGCTGAAGTGCCCAAGTGAGGACCCCCCCCCAGTCCCACTTGGGAGGGAGAAGAAAGCAATCACAAGTGGAGAGAGAAGGAGGGTCTTGGGAGGGAAACTGGATGGGGGGGGGAACACTGGGGGGAGTAGAGGGGAACCTGATCTGGTATTGGTTGAGGGAAAAGGACTGAAGCCCCGAGGGCCAGCAGAAAGAATGTAAACAGGCAACCTGGTGGGGGGGAGAGATAGGTTGGGGGGACCCCCCCAGAATGCACTAGAGACCTAGGAGGTGAAAGACTCCCAGGACTCATAGGGAGGGACCTTTGATGAAATGCCTGACAGTAGTGGGAGGAAACTTATAGAGCCTACCTCCAGCAGGAAGACAGGCCATCAAGTGAGGGATGGAGTTGCCATCCCACAATCAGACTTCTGACCCATAATTGTTCCTGTCTGAAAGAATCACAGGGATGGAATTGGAGAGAACTCTGAGGAAAAGAAGGTCCAGCAACAGGCCCAAAGTGGGATCCTGCTCAAGGGGAGGTCCCAAGGCTTAACACTATTACTGAGGCTATGGAGTGCTCAAAGACCCAACAAGGAGCTGAAAGAGTCACATAGAGTTATTTGCACCCAACCAATGGACAGAAGCAGCTTTCCCCTGTTGCTGAATTAGGAATGGCTGAATGAAGCTGAGGAGAAGGGCGATTCTGTAGAAGGACCAGCAGTCTTAATTAATCTGGACTCCCAAGATTTTTCAAACACTGAACCAACAAACAGACAGCATACACTAGCTGATATGAGGCCCCCAACACACATACAGTAGAGAACTTCCAGGTCTGTGTACATTCAGAAATGATGCACCTAACCCTTAAGAGACTGGAGGTCCCAAGGAGTTTAGAGATCAGGTGGGGTGGGGGGGTAGGGGGGTGGGGGTGGGCACATCCACGTGGAGATGGGGTGTGATGGGGAGGAGGTATGGAATGTGGAGCAGTCTTAGGGTGGATGGGGAGGGGGGGAATGGAATATGGAGTGTAAAAGATGAATTACAAATAAATTAAAAAAAGAAAAAAGAGAAAAATATCAAAACTAGTCTATTTATAGTAGTAGTAGAAAAAGTGAGTATAACTGTGATAAAGAAAATTAAACACCCATGCATGAGAAATTATGACACTTCATCAAGACACAAGTGCATAGAGAACAGGAAGGCTCAACATTATGCTGCCCCTTTGCCAAGTATGGCTTCAGTTTGCATAGGCCAGCAAAGCTGAGCCAAGAGCCCGTGGTCAACTGCTGATCTGGAACAGGTGGTACATCTGGATTTATGGTAAAATTAAAATAATGAAGGTAGTATACTGTAAGTGCAGGAGAAGATTGGGGGCAGGGGGTAGAGGAGCAGAGGCACTGCTGCTTACAGGCCTGTAGATGACACCAGACAAAAGAGGGGGTAAGGAAGGATGCTATGAAGTAAGTTTATCCACGTGGCAAAGAATGAGACCACTAATACAACTGAGGAGGAGAGCACTGGCCTAGGATGTGTGAGGTGCTAGGTTTAAGTCTCAGCATTCCCCAAAAAGAAAAAAAAAAAGTACAGAGAAAAAAAAGATAGTAGATTTGTGTGTGTGTGCTTGTCTGTATATGTCTGTGTCTATGTGTGTGTTTATGTGTATGTGTCTGTGTCTGTCTGTCTGTCTGTCTGTCTGTGTGTGTGTGCCTCTGTGTGTGAGCACAGAAAGGCCAAAGGAGGATCCTCTTAGGTATCTTATTCTATCACTCTGCCTTGTTCCTTTGAGGCAGGGTTACTCACTGAACCAAGGAGCTAGATTATTAGCCTAAGGGATATCCTGTCTCCACCCCTTACAGCTGGGTTACAGGCACATAGGCAACCATGCCTAGTTTTTAATATGGGTCCTGGGAAGTTGAGCTCAGGTCCTTATATATGCACAGAAGGACTTTGACCACTGAGCTGTCTCTCTAACCTCTATAAGAATGTTTTTACCAGCAGAAGTTTTAACAAGAAATATCCAGAAATAATTCTAGGTATCCATTGACAGGTAAACAACAATTTAGGTTTTTCATAGAGTGAACTATTAAACAATCGGCTGGTGAGATGGCTCAGTGGGTAAGAGCACCTGACTGCTCTTCCGAAGGTCTGGAGTTCAAATCCCAGCAACCACATGGTGGCTCACAACCATCTGTAACGAGATCTGACTCCCTCTTCTGGAGTGTCTGAAGACAGCTACAGTGTACTTACATATAACCAATAAATAAATCTTTAAAAAAATAGTGAAAAATAAATGATTCTTAAGACATAAGATCTTGAAGTGTTGAAGTCCCAGGAAATAATAGCTTAACAGTTGATGCTATTTGCATGAAGATATTTGAGCAAAACAAAACAGTACATTATTGACACATCTGTAGAGTTTTAAAGACATTTTTTAAAAATGAGCTAAAAATTTTAACTGAGACTTTTTGGCCAGGAATCAGTGTTACAGACCTGGAGGTGTAGAACATTTAGGACAGGAAGACATTGTACTATGCTATAGATGAGTGCCTTGCTCAGCCATCATCAGAGAAGCTTCCTCCTGCAACAGATTGAGACAAATACAGAGACCCACAGCCAGACATCATGCAGAGTGAGAGACCTTGGAACACTCAGTTCTAAACAGGAAGTCTTGATCCGATCCTTCCCCTCAGGGCTCGAGGAACCCTGTACTGTGAAGAGGAGGCACAAGGAGTGTAATGGAGGACACTCAGAAAACAAGGCCCTCTAAATTAACATAAGAACTCTCATGAACTCACAGAGACCAAAGCAGCAAGTACAGGGCTGGCATGGGTCTGTACCAGGTCCTCTGCATAGACACTATGGCTTCTAGTTTTGTGTTCTTATGGGATTCCTGAATGTTCGAATGACTGGGTCTCTGTTTCTCGGGCTTGTGATTGGGTACTTTTTCCTTCTGTCTTTTTGTTTTGTTCAATTCTGATATGTTAGTTTTTGTTTCATCTTACTATATTTTTTTCCTTTTTTATTAGGTATTTTCCTCATTTATATTTCCCATGCTATCCCAAAAGTCCCCCATACCCTCCCCCCACTCCCCTACCCACCCACTCCCACTTTTTGGCCCTGGCATTCCCCTGTACTGGGGCATATAAAGTTTGCAAGTCCAATGGGCCTCTCTTTCCAGTGATGGCCAACTCTTTTGAAGCATATACAGCTAGAATCAAGAGCTCCGGGGTACTGGTTAGTTCCTAATGTTGTTCCACCTATAGGGTTGCTATATTTTAAAAATGCCCAGGAAAGCAAACAAACAAAACATAGATGAGGAAGTCATAGGCCTTAGAAGAACTCACTATGATTGTATAGCTAAACTGTCAGGGTGCCAACAGTTCTTTCTACATACTTGTGTTTAAGCCCATAGATATGCTACTCTCAACCATAATCAAAGATATTTCTTGTATAATGAGTGGTCATGAAAAGAGAGATACTTGAGGTACTGAGAATATGTGGTGGCTGTCATAGCAGACATTAATGCACCCCTTAAGGCTCAGGGAACACCACAGAAGAGGGGACTGGAGGAGAATATAAGAACAAGAACATTGAAAGAAGGACTGTGTACTGGGTGTGTCACAGCCAACAGTCATGACCTCACAGCAGCTGTGGCTGCTTGCTATTGGCCTGCACAGGACTGAGTCTCTCAGTCTTCAATCATAGACTGGGGGAGTGGATCCTTGGGACCCTAAGCTTCCTGCTTGAACTCTTGGTTGCTGATGGATTCTAGAGGAAGGAGCTAACATTGTTTTCAGTTGTGAACCAACTCATGAGGCCACCAGGCTCCAATGGACAGGTCCAAAACCATGGTCGCATAGACAACCCTGATTTAGTTCAATGGCTCACAAATCAAAAGGACATGAATCAGGGACAGGGGCTTGTATGGAGGAAGGAGGATGAAAGAATTGTGGGCAGTTCAAGGGTGGGGGAAGTAAGAGTAATCAAAATGCATTATTCATGAGTGAAATTGTCAAATGACACATTTAACAAAAAATGAAATAGAGGTGTAAGGAGATAGTTCAGCAGTTAGCACTTAGTGCTCTTCCAGAGGAACACAGTTCAAGTCCCAGCGCCTGTGTCAGGCAGCTTATAAGGGCTTATACCTCTAAAACCCTCTTCTGACTTCCAAAAGCACATGTATGTATGTATACAGACATATGAAAATGAAATACATCTTTAAATAAAATAAAAGTTGAATATATTTTCAACTCATACTTTCAGAGTCTACTATGTGTAGCTTTCCAGGTAAAAGAAAAATTTGTTTTGGTGCAAGATAAAAGCAGTAAGTTTGATTGTGGGTTTCCTTGGTTTGTTACTAGGGAACTATAGAGAGCTGTTAGAAGGTGGATTTCTTCTTCAGGTACACCTGATTATTCATTCCTTGTTATGTGTCGGGAGGAATTTCTTTTCTGGTCCAGTCTATTTGGAGTTCTGTAGGCTTCTTGTATGTTCATGGGCATCTCTTTCTTTAGGTTTGGGGAGTTTTCTTCTATAATTCTGTTGAAGATATATGATGGTCCTTTAATTTGAAAATCTTCATTCTCATCTACTCCTATTATCTGTAGGTTTGGTCTTCTCATTGTGTCCTGGATTTCCTGGATGTTTTGATTTAGGAACTTTTTGCATTTTCTTTGATTGTTGTGCCAATGTTCTCTATGGAATCTTCTGCACCTGAGATTCTCTCTTCCATCTCTTGTATTCTGTTGCTGATGTTCACATCTATGGTTCCAGATTTCTTTCCTAGGGTTTCTATCTCCAGCTTTGCCTCACTTTGGGTTTTCTTTATTGTGTCTACTTCCCTTTTTATGTCTAGTATAGTTTTGTTCATTTCCATCACCTGTTTTGATGTGTTTTCCTGTTTTTCTTTAAGGAGTTCTACCTGTTTGGTTGTGTTTTCCTGTTTTTCTTTAAGGACTTATAAATCTTTAGCATGTTCTACTGTATTTCTTTAAGTGAGTTATTAAATTCCTTCTTGATGTCCTCTACTTATAAATCCGGGTCTAGCTTTTCAGGTGTGTTGGGGTACCAAGGACTGGCTGAGGTGGGAATGCTGGGTTCTGATGATGGTGAGTGGTCTTGATTTCTGTTAGTAAGAGTCTTACATTTGCCTTTTGCCATCTGGTAATCTCTGGAGTTAGTTGTTATAGTTGTCCCTTGTTAGAGCTTGTTCCTCTTGTGATTCTGTTAGCCTTTATCAGCAGACCTGGGAGACTAGCTCTCTCCTGAGTTTCAGTGGTTAGAACACTCTCTGCAGGCAATCTCTCCTCTTGCAGGGAAGGTGCACAGATATCTGGCTTTTGGACCTGCCTCCTGGCAGAAGATGAAGGCCTGAAAAAGGGCCTGTCCCAGAAGCTGTTAGCTTCTGTAGTCCACACTCTCACCTGAGCAGACTAGTCTCGGAGGGATCCGGGAACCAAGATGGCTCCCCCATGTGCTCTGGCAAAGCCCTCCCGGGAGGGCTGTTCACCTCTCCTCTGGCAGGGGAGGTGCCCGGATGTCTGGAGCCTCAAACAGGGTCAGCCTCAGAAGCTCTGTGGCTTCTGCCTATTTTTAAATATTCTTGATGAACTTATATTGCCAAATTCATGTCACAGTGTATGCTTACTTGGTGTAGCAGTAAAGTATTGCATTAAAATAAGGATGTGGATTCTCATCAGCTTTAGTTTTCGGCTCAAGCATGGACTGTTAGCAGACTGAGTTAAAATGGGAGCCTGCAGTTTTCTCTGTTTTCTTTGCCCAGTGTTTTGTTGAATTTGGCTGAAGCTTTCCTTTCTAGTATCTTCTTTTTTTCCCTTGACATTTTCATTACTTTTTAAAATGGGTTCCTTTATAGCTTGGAGGAAAAAACAGATCCACCAAGCCTACCAATGTTCTTCTTCATTATCAGGATTACCCTGCCTTCCAAATCCATATTTTAAATAAGTAGCCAGGGTAGTAGTCCACACCTGCAGTTCCAGTGCTTGGGAGACCCCAAGAGCAGAACCACAAGATTGAGGCTAGTCAGCGTTACAGAGAAACTTTATCTGTGGAAAAAAATGGGGCAAATGACAGCAAAATCAAAGCAAGCAAGCAGAGAGGTTTTATGTGTTCAGGTGTGAGCCATCAGTAGGACACTAGCCACACAGCAGAAACAACCGGCAGTGCCAATGTTTTTAAACACATTTTCTAATTTTTAAGATTATAATAACACTTCACATTTCCTCCTTTCCCTTTCTCTAAATTCTCCTTCATACCCTCTTAGCTCTTGTACAAATTGATGGCCTCCTTTTTCTTAATTGTTATTGTTGTTGTTGTTGCTGCAGCTGCTGCTGCTGTTGGTGGCAATGGTAGCAGAGGCAGTGGTGGTGTGTGTGTATGTGTGTGTGTGTGTGTGTGTGTGTGTATGTGTGTATGCATGCATGTTCCTAAATACATAAATACAATGTCTAAGTCCATCTAATATGTTGTCAGGGCTGACCATTTGGCATTGGACAGCCAATCGGTGTTCCCTTCTCTGGCAATCAGCATTCCTTAGCTACCTGTAGTTCTTTGTGTAGGAGTTAGGCATTGCAAGCCCCAACCCAAGTCCACATTAGTCTGTCCATTGGTGCCATCCTTGTTCAGAAATGTCAGAATCTAACCATGAAGTCTTACCAACATGAGTGCTTAAGCATCACCCAAGCAAGAGTCACTTTTTTAATAAGTAGGAGCCAGGTTAAAAGATCACAGATATAGTTTATTTAATCTCTTCCAGGTGACTGTTGTCAGTGCCCCTCCTCTCAGTTTAAAGGTCTTGTACACTCATGGAGGGGTTTGGTTTCAGTGATGCAATTACAGCTATGTACTACTCTTCCATGTATATAGTTTGATGATTGAAACCTCATTTTACAAAGTTAATGTGAACTGACATCGGACATTAACACCAGATTCCCTTATTAAAATTGAGCATTTACTTTCTAACTATATCCAGTTGAAGATGACTATAACTTTCTTTTAAAAAATTGGTTGCATATAGAAATGAACATGTCTTTTGTTTTGCTTTGTTTGTTTGAAACAGTTTTAGGGCACCTGGTTGTCTTCAAACACCTTGTATAGCTGAAGATGACCTTGAACTTCTGATCCCTACTAAATGCTGGGGTTAAAGATGTGTCTCCTAAGCTTCGGCCTCCATTTACTCTAGCAGGGAAGCATTCTGCAGAATGACTGTCGTAATCCTAGATAAGTTAGTGTCCTGGAGTTGGATATGACTGAGCAGCCTACTGCTACCTTAATCATTTTCAAATCACAATTTTATGGCTTCCCAAAAATTACTTCATTTCTTACATTCTTTACAATTTGTAATAAGTAACTTAAAGGCTCTAAGATATTAAATAAACAAAATTACTCTGCTCATTCTGGTAATGCCATAACTGTCACAAGCCTTCCCCTGATTTCCTACCTTCTATACCAGATTGCCAAAAGTAATAGGATCTGTCAGCAGGAGTGTCTGGCTAATCAAAATGAAATCTCTCTTGCAGATTTGTACAAAGGCTTGGCTAGCTTTGACTGTAACAAGGGATGGTGACACACTTTTTCAAAGACAGCAGAGGATAATTTTCTTTTTCTTTTCAGTAATTTATTTTTCATTCACTTTACATTCCTATCACAACCCCCCTTCCTCCTTTCCTCCCAGTCCCTTACAAGTCTCTCTCCCCTCCCATTGCACCCTCCCCTTCTCCTCAGAGAAGGAGGAGCCTCCCTTGAGTACCACCCCACTCTGGGACATCTAGTCCCAGTAGGACTAGCAGGGAAGCTCAACTGTAAGGATAGGCTAACATGAGTTGTCAAGTATTTTAAATGCTAAAATGCTAAGGAGGAAACATAAAGAAGGATAGTAATGTCACAAAGTGGTCAAAGAAGGGTTGACTTACTATACAACAATGCATTTTTAAAGATTTTAGCTCTTTAGCTCTCACCTTTCTTACTCTCCTCTCTCTCCCTTCCCCCTTCTCTCCACGTGGCCAAGGTCGGTGGTCTCCCTCTTTCTACCTTCTCTCTTTCTTCCTGTCTTTCTACAATAAAGCTTTAAAACCAAAAAAAAAAAAAAAAAATTTAAAGATTATGCTGTTTTAATTATGTCTATATGTGTGGGTATATATGTATATGTGGGTATATGTATATGTGTGGGTATATATGTATATGTGGGTATATGTATATGTGTGGGTATATATGTATATGTGGGTATGTGTGTGTGCCGGGGCCATGGGAGCAGAGGTGTTGGAGCTGGAGTTACAGGTAAGGTTCTTAATTTCAGTGCTGGGATTTAAACTTGAGTCCCTGTGCAAGAGTATCATGCACTCCTAACTGCTGAGTCATATCTCTAGCTCAGATATTTTTAAAGTAACTGGATTTGCCTAATAATGCTTTAAAACATATTCTTGCTTATGTTTCTTAGGTCATGATGGGACATGAAAAGGGTTATTTTTACTTTTTAATATTATTTACTTGTTTTACAGACCTGATTCTGTTCACAATAGTGAAAGTATTTAAGCAGGTGAACTTATATTACTGTTTTATAGCATGGGGTGTGGTGTTATTTAACACAAATAGTGATGATGTCTGTAGTCAAGAGAAATCCCTTAATTTCTTTGAGCTTTGAATTTGAGAAGTGACAATAATCGGGTGGGGGATGGGTAACAAAGCAAGTTGTTGGGACAACATACTGGGTAAGGTGCATGTGTACCTGGTGTTAGCAGCTCCCAGCGCCTGTTTCTATCGTTTGCAGCTCCTGTACACCCACCTGTCAGAACGGGGCTGCTATTTACTGCTTTGCTTTGTTCAAAGTTGATGGGATTTTTTTGGAAATGTTTTGTTTTGTTTGCTGTTTTGTTGTTTTGTTCAAGTGTAAGCTACAAAGGAGACTTGTAATCTTGGGGCAGTGTAGCTTTCAAACAGTGGCTTCTGTTTAGGAAGAGGAACAAGGACTTAGTGTTTTTATGTGTTCTGTCTGAAGAAAGTTTTGCCATTTGATCTGTAGTAGTAATTGATGGATTGCATATACATGTCTGCCATCTTTAGGTCAATTCAAATGCATGACTTGAAGAGGATTGAGAGACCTGATTCTGTTCAGAATAGTGAAAGTATTTGTAATTCTTTGCCAGCAGGTGAACTCATACTACTTTCATTTTCTTCCAGATTCATGAAAAACTTCACTGCTATGAGAAGCAGAATCCGTTGCCCATTCTCCATGGTGCAGCAGCGTTGGCTGATGATGTGAGTGTGCCTTTCTGGGTTTGCAGGATGTGTCACCCATGGCCCTGCCCCAAGTGGGACCCACCCCATTGCAGACAGATGTGTGCGATTTTGAGAGAAAACTAGAAGAAGTTGCAAATGTTTCCCAAATCTCTGTCATCACCACGCTTGTGCTTTTTCTAAAATTATGCATGGAGGTACCCTGGTATTATGCACAATTATGTGTCTATGTAATAGAAACTGTAGGCTTCAAATTCTGTGCAGAGAAAAACTGCCTGGCATCAGTGTTCTGTGAAAGTCACACAAGGGGCATGCTTTGGAGAAATAAAGACAAATGAGATAGTTACATTGCTGACAGTACCAAAAATGACAGATACTAGGATAGAAATGTGGTATATTAAATCCATAAAAGGCAGGATTGTTTTTAAAATGAATTATATAGTATAGTAATGATTTATGAATATTAGACCATTCCAAATTACCTTTATAACCAAAAATAAATTTAAGAAGCATTTGGCATTGATGGAGTAGTTAATTTCCTGTCTCTATAATTTCATTTTAAGCCTTTGGAAGGGGAACTCACTTGCTGATTCCCACTGTTAACTCTTAGACTCAGATGAATTGAGAATCCACCTGGATACATTCTAAGGACACGGGTCTCCAGAACAAATGGGTTGATGTGTGTAGTGACTACTACAACTTATTTGTTGCTTTTCAGTGAGGCTCTTGTTGTCATAAAGCAAACTATAATGCAGTGTTGTAGAGTGTTGGGGCCCTAATAAAATAAACAAGTCAACTGGCTTCCAAAGTTGACTTTAAACAACCAAGTTGTAGCTGATTGGCTCTCAGGCAAAAACCTTTTGTGTCCTCTGTGGACATGAGTGTGTTTTAACACATGTCCCACAAAGAAGTGTACTTGTGCAGCAAAGGTGAATAAAGGAGTAAAGATAGCCCTATGAGCTGCTGCAGTTGCAACTTATAAGAGCCTTAAAAACCAACATCAAACACAGACCCCAGAGAGGTTTTAGAAATGTTTTATGTGGAAACTAGCGGCCCCCTCCTAAGCAAATTATAAAAATTTCCTTTTAGAGATTTATGTGTGTGTGTGTGTGTGTGTGTGTGTGTGTGTGTGTGGTGTGGTGGAGTGTGTGTGTGTGTGTGTGTGTGTGTGTACCAGAAGAGGATGTTGGAGCCAAAGTTACAAGCAGTTGTGTGTTGCCTGATGTGGGGGCTGGGAACCAAACTCAGGTGTCTTGGAAGAACAGTAGACACTCTTTACTGCTGAGCCATGTCTTTAGCCCCCAATTTTGCTTTTGATTGTTTAAAAAACAAATAAACAGAAAGAATTCAAGGCAGGGAATATCACTTAGTGCGAGAGTGTGTCCCAACTATGTGACACATGGGTTCAAGATGCAGAAGCTCCACAGGAAGCACAGTAGAATCTGTGTAGTTAGGACAAACCATGGGCTTTAATTTTCTAGAATGGTGTATTTAAATATTAAAACACATATGTGTAGTGAGTAATGAGCTATCTGTAGGTCAAAATTTATATCTTAATAAAATGAAAACAGGTTTGAGGTGTTATTGATGAATCTATCAATTTTCTCTGATTTTGCCTTCTGTGTATATTGTATTTTTACAGAAAGATCCTCTTCCTTAGATAAGAGCCACCTTGTCCTGGCAGACCATGCATACATGCATATATGTATACCATTAACACCATATGTTCCATAATTATAATCCCTTTTGAACTCTGATTTGTGTGTGTATGTGTATGTTCTTATAGCCTAAATTTGACTAGAAGGTTTTTGTTTGTTTGTTTGTTTTTACATTTACCTTGTTTAAGTTGGCAAATGGGAATTATATATATTATGGGTTGTGGTTAGTACCCATGCACACACATGCACATTCATAAGAATCGACTCAGGCAGTTAGCTTGTCTCTCACCTCAACTAATTTCTTTGCAAGTGAGAACATTCCATATTTTTTAGTATAGAACATGAGTGATGTCAAAGTTCAAAGTCTTGTCTTTCCTTTTGAACCAGCATCTAGGCATCTTTGATTAAAAAAAATTGATAAATAAAGTATGCTGGTGTTTTTGGGTACCATAGTAGTTGCCAAATAGTTCTGGGTTCATGGTGAACCTGGCTCCTATTTAATAAACTTTATAGACTGTGTACAGAAACATAATAAAAATACAGGCCATTGACCCTGTTAGGAGTGTTCAAGGT
Source organism: Mus musculus (assembly GCF_000001635.26). Lineage (NCBI taxonomy): Eukaryota > Metazoa > Chordata > Mammalia > Rodentia > Muridae > Mus > Mus musculus. The sequence goes on along the minus strand of NC_000084.6, from coordinate 7,459,427 downwards.
CTTTTTACCCCAGCTCTGAATAGCACAGCTACTGTGGGTTTCTGGAAGCCCTGAGAGTTTCACCACCTCATCCAGGAGCTGTCTTTTTTTTTTTTTTTTTTTTTTTTTTTTTGTACACTGTCAAAGTTGATGCAGTCCTTTTTACAAATGGCCCTTTGTCTGTGTGCAGAAGACCATTCATGGAGATGAAGTGCTGGGATTTGCCCTCCTGGCAGTAAATCAGAAGGTGAATTGGCTGATGGGATTACTCCAGTTGCACTCAGCCTGGCCTGGAAAGAAGAGTGCAGATTGATGGCCTGCTTCATTCTGTGCTGACTTATCCTGTAGCTCTGGAAAGCAAACCTTCAGTCGTGACACAGTAAACCTTATGGCGTTCTGCGAACTGTTACTCATGTTGATGTAATCTCCCTTGCAGCTGACTGAAGAGCTACAGAACAAGCTACCAAACAGTGAGATCAGAGAGCTGTTGAAACTGCTGTCAAAACCCAATGTCAAGGTGAGAACACGAAGCGGCTGTGGTGTATGTGTCCTCAAAGGCGCTCAAGGGGCCTCTGGGCAAGTTGCTTCATGCTTCCATCTTCAGGTGCAACAGTATAGGACGGCAATGGCGAGCCACAGTCAGAGTTGACAAGTATGTTTTGCCTTGAAAGTCAGGTTCTCATTGACGTGGTGAATTCATTTGATCTAGTGGGTGCAGTTCAGAGGCTCGGTATATGGCCTGGATTGTTGGCATGAATCATTCTTCATGGCTAATTGATAATAGAGAGTTTATTATAGGAGGAGGATTCCAGCCTCCCTGTTTCTCCTCACTTAGTGTCCCCACGTCCTGTCCTTTGTACTGATTCGTGTTTCAGGATCCCATTCCATGTAACAGAGCGGAGCCGTTCTCAGATATAAACTTGCAGGACCTTGGTAGCCAGACCTTGGTTCTCTTTTCCCTGTGTCCTGACCTGATCACTTCTCTTTCCTACCAATGCGATGTAGCTAGAGAAGGTGATTCGTAGTCTTATCTGCAGTCTGAAGTCATGAATTTACAGAATTTGATTGTGTCAAGTCCTGTGATGTAAACATTTGGACCAGACACTGCTGCCATTATGTATAAATTACTATCTTACCTGACTCTCAGAATTACTCAAAGGGTTATTTTAGAATGGTTACTGATAATTATAGGATATTGGGTGGGATTTATTTTTAAATATTATTTTATTCCTTGAGAATTTCATAAGATGTATTTTGATCATGTTGATTGCCCACCACCAACTCCTCCAAGGTGAAAAACCTGTTTTTACCCTCTGTGAAAAATATCTTTTGGAGCCATGCTATATTTGCTCTTAAATTTACATTTTAAAAAAGTCAGTGATGAATCAGAGTAGAAGGAAAATATCTGTAAACTATGATGTCTGATTCCTAGAGAAAATGTATGAGCACATGCCTTCAATGAGTGAGTCAACTATAAATAGCACCATGAGGCTAACTGATTTGTAATGGTCGAGTAGGTTAAATTTTAATTCCAAAGCAGAACAAGGTTGGAGAAAATGTTGCTTGGTATTAACGTGCTTTGGGAGGAGGATTGCAGTCAGACAATGCTCTGAAGATTGCATCATTTGGTTTTATTTGGTTTTATACTGCCTATTATTAGTTATCATCAGCCATGGCAGGGTGAGGTGAGCTGCGGGAAGCCAGTTAGATTCCTTAGCAAGACTTGTGTTTGGTTCCAAAGTACTAAGTTGAAAGTAGTGTTTCAGATGAAAAATAAAATATTTTGCTATTCTGTCCAATAGTGTTTAAAGGGCAATTAACTAACAATATAGACATTATTCTGGCTAGAAAATGGCATTTGTTTTAAGAGTCAAGTGTTAACAATGGCATTGTGACATCAATTAGATAAAGCTTCATGTGGAAAATATGTTAGTGGATGACCTGTTTAGTTTTTATGTTTATATAGCAATATGACCAAGGATAGCATGAAAGTTGCATGTTCAAGAAATGGACATGGAGAGTAACGGGAACCAGACATGGTATTTCAGTGAGTGACTTGCTCTGTGGCCAGCCAGCCTTTTGACAAGAGTATCTTTCTTTCATTGTCTTAATATTTGACATTGGTCTCCTTGAAGGAATTTACACAGCTACCACCTCTTGAATGTTACTTTTAAAAATAATTCTTTTTAAAAGATTGTCTTTAAAATAATTTTAGGAATTTAAGAATGTAGCCACTGAGTTCTAACTGCTGGGAATCCAGATAAGTAGAATGGAGTATCTGTATATGCAGCTCTGATGCAAGGTAAACACTTCTGCAAATTTTAGTGGATAAAGGAAATTACTTAATTTTAGACTGCTGTTCTGTTTGAATTACTTCATCAACAGTACTGAGGAGAGACCTAAGATGTACTCCAGACACAGCAAGGTTTTTTTTCTTTTTTTCCCCAAACACATCAAGATTTGTTCAATCAAATACATAGTCACTATAGGATAACAATATTTAGACATCATAGGTCTGCCACCTTTTTTGGGGGGTGGGGCAGGTTTTATAGCTTAAATTTAGTAACTTGCAAACAAAATAAGATAGATCTTCATCTATTTTTCTTAGATGTCTATTCAATGCCTGTTTTATGCCAGATTCTCTGGATATAACTTGTAGAGGATCTGTTTGAATAATGAATGCCAATTTGGCTTGGAAGCAGTAAGGGAAATAAATAATTGAGGAAGTGGCTTTGGGTATGAGGTAGAGGGAAGGGGCAGAGATATTCATAGTTAGGTTGGGGGTGGAGGGTGGAGAGTAAATGTTTTAGGTAAAGTTGAATGGTACATGAAATCTTAATGAAGAGGTTGTAAAGCATAGCACTGAGCTTGCCCAGTGTGACCTGCAATTCCCGTGCTGCTGTCAGTGGTCTTTCTTTTACTTTCCATGTCTACTCTATGAAGGAGATGAACGAGAAGACCACCCTAGCTGTAAGCATTTTAAGAAATTTGGATTTTTATTCTGAGTGCAGGGGGACTCCATGACAAGGATTTAAGTAGAAAAGTGACAGGCACTCTCCTTCTGTGGAGTGCAGTGAGACAACAAAAGTCCTACTAAAGAGGAGACCCTGCTGTGAGTCTGTTGGGAGGACTCAGGGGCAACATGCTTGTGGCCCTGGTTGAGGTGGGCCGAGGGTCATGTTTAAGGCATAAATTAGCACATATTCTTGAGATGAATGTATAATCGAGGCAAAAAGTAAGAAAAATCCACATTGCAATGAATTCCAAATAAATTCAAGGAATATATAATAAACCACAAAAATATTAGTGGGGTTAGAGGTGTAGTTTAGTAGAAGAGTATTTGTCTACTGTCTTTGTGGCCTGGGAGTTGATACCTAAAAACACATACACACACAAACACACATACAAACCACACACACACACCCCAGCAGTTTTTAAAACGTGGTGAATACATTGTGCAAATGGCCTAGATATTTATTCTTAGTAAGATAGAAGTATTGTCAATTGCTTATATCTGTCTCTAAGCACTGTGCTTATAGCGTGGGGAATTTTAAGTAACTTGAAGTCAATGAAAACTATTCAGTGTTGGAAATTTTTATTCTTTTGTGGTACTTTTGTAAGTCTTCTTTTTGTGTGCATTTGCACATGTGTGCATCCCCGCGCGCGCCTGCACGTGTGCGTGTGTGTGTGTGTGTGTGTGTGTGTGTGTGTGTGTGTGTGTGTGTGTTGTGTGTGCGTTTTGTGTGTGTGTGTGTGCACTTGTATGTTCATGTGTATAAAGGTTAGAATAATCTCAGGGCTTTGTAGATCATGCTAAGTGACTCCTGATTCTACTTCCCACCTTGCCACCAGACTGCTGTAATTAGACACCCACCAACCTGTCTAGTTTACTTGGGTTCTCAGGAGTCACATTGGGTCCTCATATTTCCACAGCCTGTATCCATAAAGCCTTTTCCTTTACATGCTTTTTAATCTGCTCATATAATTAAACTTGTTCAGGTCCTCTCATTTATAGCCTACAATTGTACCAAGTTAACCTTGCCTTTTGTAATCTCGCACTTTCTGAAGAGTGCTCACTCTTTCCATGGCTGTGAGCTTTTCACAACGAGGGAATGGTTTGTTCTTCTGCAGCATTAACTTTACTTGAGGACTGTCAAAAATGTAAAGATTATGTCCAGTGTTACCTGCTTTGCTCATGGCTGAGCACTGAGCACTAGGCAAACAAAGGCAAAGTCATTAGTGAATGCAAGCATGTACACATGACTCCAGTAAAGGCAAATTAGTCTGCATTATCATGGTGCTCATTTTGGTAAAGCAGTAATGTGATATACACTCTGGAACATGGTATTATAATTTAGGATGTCAGGGGAAATTGGGAGGATTAAAAAAAAAAACTAAAATAAAAAATAAAAAGATTTGTTTCAGTTTTCCAGAACATTTACTTACCAGAAATTATTCATAGCCTAAGCCTGAAGAATGGATGAGGCTTCACTAAAGGAAGTTGGAGGAAAAGTTGAGCTTCCTTCTGGATCTATTCTTCTTAATAAACAGGCATCTGTGCACCTGAGAGACACTCAGGCGTAGACCTGACTCCAGGAGTCCACAGCAGTGGCACATTACAGGTCTGGTGTTCAATTTCCTGTAGATGCTTCTGAGCAACAGGCAAACGCATCAGCTGTGATTGGTGATGATGGCACATGGAAACACAATTCTTATTTAACGTCTGCCCTTTGAGAGGAAAATCTATATGATGAAGAATAAAATTACCTCAGTAAGAGCAGGAAAATGGAATGTCAAATGCCTTCTCATTGTCAAAGTACAAAATATTGCTAAGCAACAATATTTCTAAAGCAAAACTGTTAAGCACGATGAACTTGAAATCTACAAACTTGTGTTTGAATTTAGACATGGAAATAAGTCCAACTCCCACCCCAAATAGGTAGCTGGTGTTGTTAATATTACCTATAATATTGTAACTGTTATTTAAACATGTCTTAATTAGTCATCTATTGTTCTCAATGTAGGATGTCGTTGACATTGAGATAGTGAGCATTTCATTGCTCATCTTTCACTGTTCTGGGCAGAGCATTAGCTTCTTCTAAAGGAGGTCTGCTGCTGATTCATTAAAAACTCCCATCTTATCAAAAGTCTTCTCTGCTGAGAGATATTTTTGCTGGGTATAGGATGCTAGCTTCACAGTATTCTTTTCAGGTATTTTAAAGGTGTTGTGCTGTTGCTCTATACATTATTTTATGTCTGATAGAAGTTACTTTCATCTTCACTCCTTTATGTGTAATGTGCTGTTTGTTTTTTTTTTCTGGTACATGATTTTAGAATTTTCTCATATGTTAAGCAGTTTTATTTAATGTTTCTTTACATGTATTCAGGTACTTGAGCTTCATGAACATGTGAGTTTATTATTTTTTTACTAAATTTGGGACATTTTTTCCATATTTTCTGAAACATAGTTCATACTTCTTCAGAGAGTCTAAGTACCTATTTTAGACTATTTAAAATCCCACACGTGTCTATTATTCCATTTTTTTGTATTGGTGTTTTGTCTGCATATATGTGTATCATGTGCTCTGGTGGCCCTGAGGGCCATATGCCCGGGTACTGGTGTTATAGACAGTTGTGAGTCATCAAACAGGTACTAGGAAGTAAACCTAGGTCCACTGGGCGAACAGCCCACACTCTTAACTGCTGAGCTATCTCTTTAGCCCCTCCCTTAATATATTTTTATTCTTGCTTCATTTTGGATAGTTTATATCACTTTGTCTTCTGCAGAGTTACTTTCTCTTTATGTAACCATGATATGGTATATATGTGTATGGTGGTGGTGGTGGTGGTGGTGGTGGTGGTGGTGGTGGTGGTGGTGGTAGTGGTGGTGGTGTGTAGTACCCCACATACAGAGGTTAGAGCATAACTTTCAGCAGCTGGTTTTCACCTTTTACCTTTTTGGGATGGAGTCTTATTTCTGATGATTCACAGCATGTACAAGGCTAACAGACCCACAAACATCTGGGTGAGTCTACTGTCTTCACCTTGTGTCTAGCCAGGGGTTTATGGAGATCACATATGGGGATTAGATACTACCACATCTGGTTTTCATGTGAGCTCTGGGGATCCTGAGGTCATCAAGCTTAATTTTACCTACTGAGCCATCTCCCTAGCCTACATTAATAGCTTTTAATACATGTGGTAATTTGAATATGCTTGGCCCATGGAAAGTGACTGTACTGGCTAGTTTTGTGTCAACTTGACACAGCTGGAGTTACCACAGAGAAAGGAGCTTCAGTTGAGGAAATGCCTCCATGAGATACAACTGTAAGGCATTTTCTCAATTAGTGATCAAGGAGGAAGGGCCCCTTGTGGGTGGGACCATCTCTGGGCTGGTAGTCTTGGATTCTATAAGAGAGCAGGCTGAGCAAGCCAGAGGAGGCAAGCTAGTAAGGAACATCCCTCCATGGCCTCTGCATCAGCTCCTGCTTCCTGACCTGCTTGAGTTCCAGTCCTGACTTCCTTTGGTGATGAACAGCAGCATGGAAGTGTAAGCCGAATAAACCCTTTCCTCCCCAGCTTGCTTCTTGGTCATGATGTTTGTGCAGGAATAGAGACCCTAAGACAGTGACCTTGTAGGAATAGTGTGGCCTTGTTTGGAGGAAGTGTGCCACTGTGTAGTCAGACTTTGAGGGCTCCTAGGCTCAAGCTCCATGCAGTGAGGAAGAGCTTCCCCTCCTGGCTATCTGTGGAAGACAGTTTCCTTCTAGCTGCCTTTGGATCAAGATGGTTCTTCCAAAACCAAGTCAGCCTGCATGGTACCTTGCTTCTCACCATGATGATAATGAACTGAACCTCTTAACTATAGGCCAGCAGCATTAAATGTTTGCCTTTATAAGAGTTGCCTTGATCATGGTATCTCTTCATAGAACACTGACTAAGACTATTGTTTTTAGCTGATTATACCTCTGAGTAATTTCAGAATTTTGTTCTGTTTCTTCAGTTTTTTGATCCTTATGAGTAATGCTTTTTTTGACATGTCTGGTACGTTTTGATTGGTCTATATTCATGTGTGCTTGATATTGAGCACAGTAGTGTTCTTATAGTCAATATCTGTGATTCTTTTTCTGTCATACAATTAAGTTACTTGGGCAAGTTTCGGCCCTCTGAGGTTACATTTTGTTCAGTTAGCATGTCACAGCTTTTAATCTTTGGTTTATTTTTAACAGTCATGAGGATTCCCCTGCACTAAAAACCAGGAGCTGTCCTTGCCCTGTGCAGGCTGCAGAGGTTGTTGCAGGCTGTGCAGGCTGTTTTCATCATTTTCCTGTTGTTAATTGAAATATTTGAGGCTAAGTATTAAGAGAGGAGAGAGAGAGAGAGAGAGAGAGAGAGAGAGAGATTGATTGATTGATTGATTGATTTAAGTCAGAGTTTTAGAGACACATTCCACCAGTCCCTGGTTAAACATATTTGGAAAATGTTGAACATGTACTGTACACATACAAAAATTATTTTCTTGTCACTATGTACTAAATAGTACAGTACAACTATTTCCATAGTATTTGCATTGTGTTGAGTGATAGGAATCTACAGGTGTTTTAAAGCATGTAAAATGTGCACATAAGCTTGTGCATGTATCATACCATTTTATGTAGCACATGAGCATCTGAGGAAGTTGATATGAGTGTGACTCTTGGACTCACTCCTCTGAGATGCAAAGAACAATTGGCATATATATTAGAGTTGTTAAAATTGTTTAATTTAAAAATTGATACCATTTTGCCATCCAGAGCTTCTGATATCTTGATAACTAATATCAGCAATGGAATAGTATAAAGTATCAAATATAATACATGAGCAATTCTAATTGTGCATAAGCAAATACAATACTGAGGACAAGAAACCTAGGAATAGGGCTGGGGAATATAGCTTGGTGTTTAAATGGTTATACTCCTAGAACCATGTAAAGCCAGGCATGGTAGTTGTTGCAGACAGAAGCATTCAGAAGCTGTTGAGTCTCCTGGATTGGTATGCACACCCACCAGAGAACAAGTCTCTCTCCATCACAGTGGAGGGCCATGACTGACAGCAGATGTTGTCCTAACTTCCACACCTGTGCAATAGTGTATATGTCTGTACATCATACACAAACACATACAAAGATAAAAATAGAATAATAAAAACAAACACACTTTTTAAATAAACCAAGGAGCATCCTTCTGTAATGGATGTTTTGGCCAGGCCTCAATGAAAACGAATTATTTAAGATGAAGAAAGAAGGAAGTGATAGGCACATAGAACCTAGTATAATACTTTCTGTGGGCATGGCAGTGGTGATGTAGTCTATCCCATCTTATCCACCTTGGTTTTGTAGCATGACATTTACCACAGACTATATGAAATCAATAGTATTATAACTCCCATCAAACTTTACAGAAACAGGTGGTATAGTTTGTTCATCTTTGAGTTGGATTAGGAAGATTGAAATAGGTTTTGAATATATTTGAGAAGTATATTTAGTAAGCTATGGACTAGATATTCTGACTGGAGAGGAGAACATGATCTCTAGCTAGAATCCAGTATGGATAGTGCAGAAAGTGAGACCTCTCAAATGCATTAATCTGAAATATGATGTGCAGAGTTCCAGCATTTTCTACCTTCATTGATCTATATGAGACAATGTTATAATATACTTTTATTCTTTAATATGTACTCATTACACAAAAAAGTCACAAATCAGTGAATGATGGCATTGACCAATTCTCTGTTGATAAGAGAAAAAAATGTATACAAACACACGTGCATATGCATATACATATGAGGGAGAGGAGAGGATATTATGTATAAACTCACTTTATATGGAAGATGACCCTGAATATCTGATTTTTGTGCCCCTAACTCCTGGGTGCTGGGATTATAGACATGTACCACCACACTTGGTTTATACAATGTTTGAGAGTCAGCTCAGGGCTTCTTAGACACTAAACAAGCACTGAGTTACATCCACAGCTTAGGGGAAAAAATAAACATATATGAAAACACCCATATTTCTCAGTGTCACATGACTGAAGATCAGAGTTTAGATCAAAACATGTTATAAAAGGGTGTGGCAGTTACCTATAATCCCAGCACAAGGCAAGCAGAGAAGAGATCACCCAAGAATCTGGCGGGCGCCGGGTCACCTTGGGTGCGGAGTCCGCAGACACCCCCAAGGTCCCATAGAGGACTCTCCATACGATCTTAGGACCACCAACGAGTGGAACACAACTTCTGTTCCAATCTAATCGTGCAGGACCTGAGACAGCATTAGAGAAGCATTAAACCCAGCCTGACCAGGGTCACAAGTCCCTTCCAGTTGGTGCCAGCACTTGGTCACCTGAGCACAGAGTCAGCTGACTTCCCCAAAGTCCCCTAGAGGACAGCTTCTGCGACAGACCCTGTTTCAGGCTCCAGACATCTGGACACCCTCCCTGCCAGAGGAGAAGTGTCCACCCTGCTGGGGAGGGCTATGCTGGAGCACCTGGGGGAGGCATCTTGGTTCCCGGATACCTCCAAAACTAGTCTATGCAGGTGAGAGTGTGGACTACAGAAGCTAACAGCTTCTGTCACAGACCTAAACAACACAGCTTCTGGGACAGATCCTGTTTCGGGCCTTCATCTTCTGCCAGGAGGGAGGTTCGAACGCCAGATATCTGTGGACCTTCCCTGTATGAGGAGCGCTTGCCTGCAGAGAGTTCTCTGACCACTGAAACTCATAGGAGAGAGCTAGTCTCCCAGGTCTGCTGATAGAGGTTAACAGAATCATGAGAGGAACAATCTCTAACCAGAGACAGCTATAACAACTAACTCCAGAGATTACCAGATGGTGAAAGGCAAATGTAAGAATCTTGCTAACAGAAACCAAGACCACTCACCATCATCAGAACGCAGCAATCCCACTTCACCCAGTCCTGGGCAACTCAACACAGCCAAAAAGGTAGACCAGGATTTAAAAGCATATCTCATGATGATGGTAGAGAACATCAAGAAGGACTTTAATAACTCACTTAAAGCAATACAAGAGAACACTGCTAAAGAGTTACAAGTCCTTAAAAAAAAAGAGGAAAACACATGGAAACAGGTGATGGAAATGAACAAAACCATACTAGACCTAAAAAGGGAAGTAGACACAATAAAGAAAAACCAAAGTGAGGCAAAGCTGGAGATAGAAACCCTAGGAAAGAAATCTGGAAACATAGATGTGAGCATCAGCAACAGAATACAAGAGATGGAAGAGAGAATCTCAGGTGCAGAAGATTCCATAGAGAACATTGGCACAACAATCAAAGACAATGCAAAATGCAAAAGGATCCTAACTCAAAACATCCAGGAAATCCAGAACACAATGAGAAGACTAAACCTATGGATAATAGGAGTAGATGAGAATAAAGATTTTCAACTTAAAGGGCCAGCAAATATCATCAACAATATTATAGAAGAAAACTTCTCAAATCTAAAGAAAGAGATGCCCATGAACATACAAGAAGCCTACAGAACTCCAAATAGACTGGACCAGAAAAGAAATTCCTCCCGACACATAATAATCAGAACAGCAAATGCACTAAATAAAGATAGAATATTAAAAGCAGTAAGGGAAAGGGGTCAGGTAACATATAAAGGCAGGCCTATCAGAATTACACCAGACTTTTCACCAGAGACTATGAAAGCCAGAAGATCCTGGACAGATGTTATACAGACACTAAGAGAACACAAATGACAGCCCAGGCTACCATAACCAGCCAAACATTCAATTACCATAGATGGAGAAATCAAAGCATTCCACCACAGATCCAAATTCACACATTATCTTTCCACAAATCCAACGCTTCAAAGGAAAATAACAACAAAAAAAAATACAAGGACAGAAACCACACCCTAGTAAAAGCAAGAAAATAATCTTTCAACAAACCTAAAAGAAGACAACCACAAGAACAGAATGCCAACTCTAACAACAAAAATAATAGGAAGCAACAATTACTTTTCCTTAATATCTCTTAATATCAATGGACTCAAGTCCCCAATAAAAAGACATAGACTAACAGACTGGCTACACAAACAGGACCCAACATTTTGCTGCTACAGGAAACCCATCTCAGAGAAAAGGACAGACATTACCTCAGAATGAAAGGCTGGAAAACAATTTTCCAAGCAAATGTTCTGAAGAAACAATCTGAAGTAGCCATTCTAATATCGAATAAAATCGACTCCAACCCAAAGTTATCAGAAAAGACAAGGAGGGACACTTCATACTTATCAAAGGTAAAATCCTCCAAGAGGAACACTCAATTTTGAATATCTATGCGCCAAATGCAAGGGCAGCCACATTCATTAAAGAAACTTTAGTAAAGCTCAAAGCACACATTGCACCTCACACAATAATAGTGGGAGACTTCAACATACCACTTTCATCAATGGACAGATCGTGGAAACAAAAACTAAACAGGGACACAGTGAAACTAACAGAAGTTATGAAACAAATGGATTCAACAGATATCTACAGAACATTTTATTCTAAAACAAAAGGATATACCTTCTTCTCAGCACCTCATGGTACCTTCTAGACAGATATCAGGTACTAAATTAAATCAGGATCAGGTTAATGATCTAAACAGTCCCATATCCCCTAAAGAAATAGAAGCAGTCATTAATAGTCTCCCAACCAAAAAGAAAAAAAAAAAAAAAAGCCCAGGACCAGATGGGTTTAGTGCAGAGTTCTGTCAGACCTTCAAATAAGGTCTAATCCCAGTTCTTCACAAACTATTCCACAAAATAGAAACAGAAGGTACTCTACCCAACTCATTCTATGAAGCCACAATTACTCTGATACCTAAACCACAAAAAGACCCAACAAAGATAGAGAACTTCAGACCATTTTCCCTTATGAATATCAATACAAAAATCTTCAATAAAATTCTCGCTAACCGAATCCAAGAACACATCAAAACAATCATTAATCCTGACCACGTAGGTTTTATCCCAGGGATACAGTGATGGTTCAATATACGGAAATCCATCAACGTAATCCAGTATAAACAAACTCAAAGACAAAAACCACATGATCATCTCCTTAGATCTGGAGAAAGCATTTGACAAAATTCAACACCCATTCATGATAAAAGTGTTGGAAAGATCAGGAGTTCAAGGCCCATACCTAACCATGATAAAAGCAATCTACAGCAAACCAGTAGCCAACATCAAAGTAAATGGTGAGAATCTGGAAGCAATCCCACTAAAATCAGGGACTAGACAAGGCTGTCCACTCTCTCCCTACCTATTCAACATTGTACTTGAAGTCCTAGCCAGAGCAATTAGACAACAAAAGGAGATCAAGGGGATACAAATTGGAAAGGAAGAAGTCAAAATATCACTTTTTGCAGATGATATGATAGTATATAAGTGACCCTAAAAATTACACCAGAGAACTCCTAAACCGGACAAACAGCTTCGGTGAAGTAGCTGGATATAAAATTAACTCAAACAAGTCAATGGCCTTTCTGTACACAAAGGATAAACAGACTGAGAAAGAAATTAGGGAAACTACACCCTTCTCAATAGTAAAAAATAAAATAAAATACATTTTTGTGACTCTAACTAAGGAAATGAAAGATTTGTATGATAAGAACTTCAAGTCTCTGAAGAAAGAATTTAAGATCTCAGAAGATGGAAAGCTCTCCCATGCTCCTGGATTGGCAGGATCAACATTGTAAAAATGGCTATCTTGTCAAAAGCAATCTACAGATTCAATGCAATCCCCATCAAAATTCCAACTCAATTCTTCAACGAATTAGAAAGGGAAATCTGAAAATTCATCTGAAATAACAAAAAACCTAGGATAGCAAAAACTCTTCTCAAGGATAAAAGGACCTCTGGTGGAATCACCATGCCTGACCTAAAGCTTTACTACAGAGCAATGTGATAAAAACTGCATGGTACTGGTATAGAGACAGACAAGTAGACCAATGGAATAGAATTGAAGACCCAGAAATGAACCCACACACCTATGGTCACTTGATCTTTGACAAGGAACAAAAACCATCCATTGGAAAAAAGACAGCATTTTCAACAAGTGGTGCTGGCACAACTAGTGGTTAACATGTAGAAGAATGCGAATTCATCCATTCCTATCTCCTTCTACTAAGGTCAAATCTAAGTGGATCAAGGAATTCCACATAAAACCAGAGACACTGAAACTTATAGAGGAGAAAGTGGGGGAAAGCCTCGAAGATATGGGTACAGGGAAAAAATTCGTGAATAGAACAACAATGGTTTGTGCTGTAAGATTGAGAATCGACAAATGGGACCTCATAAAATTGCAAAGCTTCTGTAAAGCAAAAGACACTGTCAATAAGACAAAAAAACCACCAACAGATTGGGAAAGGATCTTTACCTATCCTAAATTAGATAGGGGACTAATATTCAATATATATATATATATATATAAAAATCAAGAAGGTGGGCTCCAAAAAATCGAATAACCCCATTAAAAAATGGGGTGCAACACTTAAACAAAATATTCTCACCTGAGGAATACCGAATGGCTGAAAAGCACCTGAAAAAATGTTCAGCATCCTTAATCATCAGGGAAATGCAAATCAAAACAACCCTGAGATTCCACCTCACACCAGTCAGAATGGCTAAGATGAAAACTTCAAGGACAGCAGATGCTGACGAGGATGTGGAGAAAGGAATTCTCCTCCATTGTTCGTGGGGTTGCAAGCTTGTACTCTGGAAATCAGTCTTGTGGTTCTTCAGAAAATTGGATATAGTAGTACTGGAGGATCCTGCAATACCTCTCCTTGGCATAAATCCAGAAGCTGTTCCAACCGGTAAGAAGGACACATGCTCCACTATGTTCATAGCAGCCTTATTTGTAATAGCCAGAAGCTGGAAAGAATCCAGATGTTCCTCAACAGAAGAGTAGCTACAGAAAATGTGGTACATTTGCACAATGGAGTACTACTCAGCTATTAAAAAGAATGAATTTATGAAATTCCTAGGCAAATGGATGGACCTGGAGGGTATCATCCTGAGTGAGGTAACCCAATCACAAAAGAACTCTCACAATATGTACTCACTGATAAGTGGTTATTAGCCCAGATACTTAGAATACCCAAGATATAAGTCACAATTTGTGAAACTCATCAAACTCAAGAAGAACGAAGACCAAAGTGTGGACAGTTTGCCCCTTCCTAGAGTTAGGAACAAACCACCCATGGAAGGAGTTACAGAGACAAAGTTTATAGCTGAGAGGAAAGGACGGACCATCTAGAGACTGCCACACCTGGGGAATCCATCCCATAATCAACCTCCAAAAGCTGACACCATTGCATACACTAGCAAGATTTTGCTGAGAGGACCCTGATATAGCTCTCTCTCGTGAGACTATCCAGTGGCCTAGCAAACACAGAAGTGGATACTCACATTAGCTCTTGGATGGATCACGGGGCCCCCAATGGAGGAGCTAGGGAAAGTACCCAGGAGCTAAAGGGATCTGCAACTGTATATGTGGAACAACAATATGAACTAACCAGTAACCACAGAGCTCATGTCTCTAGCTGCATATGTATCAGAAGATGGCCTAATCATCCATCAGTGGAAAGAGAGGTCCATTGGTCATGCAAACTTTATATGCCTCATTATAGGGGAACGCCAGGGCCAAGAAGTAGGAGTGGGTGGGAAAAAAAAGAATCTGGCTGGTCTTACTAGCTGAAGCGTTGTTCATCTCTGCATTCAGAGAAAGGCCCTACCTCTGCATACAATTGACAGGGATCAAGGAAGACACCTGATATTAACCCCAGGCCTCCACATGCACACAAATAGACCCATGCCCCATGTGCACTCACATACATATGCACCAACATACATACATGCATATATGTTTCATAGTCATATTCAAAGATGTTTTTAAAATTTAAAGAAGACAGTATCTCAAGCTTCTGTCTACACATTGGCAATGTGTCTGTGTCCTCATTTTTTCCAAAAGGAATACTGATGACATTTGCCCCAGCTGTTACCCTATAGGAATTACTAGGGCAAACACAGGTTAGAAAGAATGGAATGCAGATTGATGCTATATGTCAGTGGTATTGGAAGTGGAGGTACAGGTGCAGTAGAATAGGTCTGCCTTCCACAATCCCACAGGACTGCCCCACCCCACTCCCTGAGCTGAAGACACCCTGCTTCAAATGGTTTCCTTACAATCAATATGACAAGAGCACAGTAGTGTTTGGTCTTTATTTGTACTTCAATGTATTTGTGGTTTCATGTCTGATGAATGTTTTATGAACCTTTGGTGTTGCAGGCTTTGCTGTCAGTACATGATACTGTGGCTCAAAAGAGTTATGATCCTGTATTGCCTCCCGTGCCTGACGATATTGATGATGAGGAAGACTCTGTGAAAATAATCCGCCTGGTCAAAAATAGCGAGCCCCTGGTGAGACTGTTCTGCATCTATCTTCAGACATGAGTAGATCTCACAGGGAGCCAAATCAGATGAGCGTAAAGCATTATACTTCTGTTTATGATATGCTTCTTCTGAGCCCCTACACCGTAAAGATAAATAAGACATCTTCATCCAAAGGAGATGACTCCGAAGAACTAACAAAAATCCAAATAAAATAATAGGCATTCTACTGCTTTTTAATAGCAATAACCTTGAAATATAACCTACTGACAGGTGTAAGAAAATATTTATCATGTAGCCAAGTATGCCTGATTAGAAATTAAATGATGCAGTTGAAAATTGTGCTTATGGCTATTCTAGAAAGCTGATTTATTTTAAAAAAATGAAGAGAAATTAACCTGGCATCTAACATTTGACAATATAAATAGAACTGTTTATTTTGGCATTAGAATTCCTATGGTGTTGAACTGCAGCAAGGGACCTGGGACTGGTGGAATAATGCCCCATTTGCACCCAAAGAACTCACGTCCTAATCTCCAGAGCCCTGGGTGGATTCTGTTATGGATCTCAGGAAAAACAAAACAAAACAAAAGACCCAGATTATCCAAAGAGATATTTTGTTTTCATGATGTATGTCTGTGTCACAAGTATTCTTGCTACATTTATCTTCTGGGACTGGGGGCACAGCTGGTTGTAAATCACCATGGGTGCTGGGAATTGAACCTTGGTCTTCTGTAAGTGTACTACATACTTTTAACCACTGACCCCTCATCTCTCCAGCCTTCTATCGTGTGATATAAGGACACAATGAAATGAGCAAGTATTCCAAAGTAAAACAATCTAAGATAGTTTAAAGAAGAAAATGTTTGCATGAGTTGGAAGATATTTAAGACCATATGAATTTTTAATTGTGCTGAAGTACTAAATGGCATGTAGCTTAAGTTTTGTACATTCTGAGGAGTCTCTGAAGGACAGTCGGTATGTTTGCTCCCTGACCTGTTTCTTTTTGTAGTAGTCTCTAGTTGTTTCAAGTAAGAGTTATTTCACACTTCTGTCTTACAACCCATTTCACAAATCTTCTCACAAATGCCTTTTTTCTTCTCTTACCATTTTTTTTTTTATTTGAAAGGGTGCTACCATTAAAAAAGATGAGCAGACCGGAGCAATCACTGTGGCCCGAATCATGCGGGGAGGAGCTGCAGATAGAAGTGGTAAGGGCTTCTTCATTCGTTGAAGAAAAGCAAATTGTGTTGTGTTCTGAGAGTAATTAAGTCTTTTGATCCAATATAGCAGAACCAAGAACAAGATGTTCCTCACTATGTTGAAATGTAGACACCAGACAGATGCATAGTAGATGAATCTCCCTCCGTGGTCTTAACTTATACAGTCTTCCCAAGTGTTCTCCACAGTACTGAGGTCAAACCTATGACCTTGGCCATTCTCGTTAAGTGTTTCTGCCACAGAGATAGAGCCCTCACCTACAAGTTATATTACGATTCATTTTACTCCTTCTGATACATACTGCTTAGTGCATGCAATTTTTGTTAAGATTCATTATATATATATATATATATATATATATATATATATATATATATATGAGTACATTGTTGCTGTCTTCAGACACACTAGAAGAGGGTATCAGAACCCATTACAGTTGGTTGTGAGCCACCATGTGGTTGCTGGGAATTGAACTCCGACCCTCTGGAAGAGGAGTCAGTGCTCTTAACCACTGAGCCATTTCTCCAGCCCTAGTGCATGCAATTTTTAAAATGAATTTACAAATTTTAGGTCCTGGTTTGTTGTACAAGTGTGAGGACCAGGTTTTATCAACAACATACACCTTAAAATCCAAGTGTGGTGAAATGTGCTTATCATCCCAGTTCTGAGGAGTTCTAGAGGCCAACCCGTGTAACAGATCTAGGTGTGTTCCAGGCCAGTGGAAGATCCATTCTCAACCCGTGTAACAGATCTAGGCGTGTTCCAGGCCAGTGGAAGATCCATTCTCAAAAACAGGGTAGTTTCCCTCTTAAGTTATGATGCCAGATTTGAGCACTGGTCTATGTCTATACAAATAGATACATATCTGTGCAAACATGATATGTGTGACATGTACACAGTCATACCCAATAAAAATAGTGAATAATAAAAATGAATTACTTTCTAAGTTATCAGTCATTCCTGTTATCTACTTGTATAATAGTCATCATTGGAGACGTGCACAATCGAAGCGTGTGAGGTGTGGAGGCCTCCTTTTGGCACTGAAGTCACTTTGAGGAATGGCGGCCAGTTGAATGTTGGAAACAGTCAACAGTCACAGTGTTGTTTTGTGGCTCTGCTCACTTACTGGGTTTGTATTTGTCAGGTCTTATTCACGTGGGTGATGAGCTGAGGGAAGTGAATGGAATCCCAGTGGAAGATAAGAGGCCTGAGGAAATAATAAAGATTTTGGTAAGCTGTTACCTTTTTGTAAATCTTAGGTTTCTCAGCCTGGTTTAGATTGAGCCCTTCAGATTCAGAGTGCTGCTCGCATGCTTAGAAATGCTTCTGTGTTTAGTGTCAATATGCTCCTTCACGAAGTGAATGTAGGCAGCAGTCACAATCTGCTGATGTGCCTTGAGGGTACAATGAGGTTATAATAACTGCGGAATTTCTGGTCAGTGTGAACATGGCGTTTGAACTGCTGGTGTGAGGCTCTTTCTGACCCACTCTCATAGTGCTAAAACTTGAATGAAACTGTTTTAGTCATAGGAATTGTTAAGTCTTAAGTTCAGGTATAGGGGTAAGATAGAAATGCAAACCTATAGCAATAGAAAGATGACTGAGTACCTCCAACAGACGTCTTTATAAATGTCCACCAACAAGGAGGTAGCCTTGGACTGAAACAATCAGCAAGTATCTGTGGTTCATGGAATTACTGTTTTAATTAAATGGGACTAGACATTCGTCTGTCTTTAAATCTTTCAATGGATTTGTTATACATACTGTTTACCTTCCTACCAGAATAAAACTGACCTGGCTGTGCTTAGTTGCTTTTCCAATGCATATTGCTGCCAAGTGAATTTCACCCATATTCGTAACCACAGAAAGGACAGTATCTGGTATCAGGTTTTTATTTCATCAATTATGGATACCAATGCTTAATGTCAGGATCTTATCTTTGTGTCATCTGTTCTGGTCACTAACTATTACACTCATTTCAAGCCTCATTCATACTGTGTGCTTGTGTCTGTTTTGACATAACATAACAGTGGATGGCAGTAGATGTATTGATGCCTTAAGTGCACAGGTTGTAAAAGTGTAAATGTGATTTTGAGCTGACTTGACACACTTTAGAGCTTTGTTGTGTTTCCAGAATTTCTACAAACTTAGTTTTCTGGCTTCTTCTAAGGAGAATACCAAGACAAAAAATCCCTAGATGTGTTTCGCTCCCTACCTGTCTGTTGTATGTTCTCCTTACCTCTAGCAATGACCTTTTCTTTGATCCCTGATACCAGAGTCAGTCCAAGGGAGCAATTACATTTAAGATAATACCCAGCACCAAAGAGGAGACACCTTCGAAAGAAGGCAAGGTGAGTCCTTAAAATATTGTTTGGGTGGGTGATTTAATGTTATTTTTTTTTCAACTAATACATATCGGCTTTGAAAATTACCATTTCTAAAGTCTAAGTTGCAAGAATGCAGACAGACACATTTGCCTCTCCCATTTTTCCTTCTGTCCCAGATATTTATCAAAGCCCTCTTTGACTACGATCCTAAGGAAGACAAGGCAATCCCGTGTAAAGAGGCAGGGCTGTCTTTCAGGAAGGGGGACATTCTTCAGATTATGAGCCAAGATGATGTGACATGGTGGCAGGCTAAGCATGAAGGAGATGCCAACCCCAGAGCGGGCCTGATTCCCTCCAAGCACTTCCAGGAACGGTGAGCTACCAGCACAACGCAGTGACCTTTCTTCATATGACTTTTTGTGTCCTGTAGAAGATCACTCTAGCAGTTATGACAAAAATGAGTTGCAAACCCTGCCTGTGAATCTATTATCCCTTGGGTTTGGATTTGGAGCTCTGTTTTGTCTAACTGTATGAATAATGACTAAAAGTAATATGGCAGTACTGGGTACTCAGGGGTTCTGTTGTGAAACCAGCAGACACTCACACATTAATATCTGGGTGTGTGCTGCAGGGAAAGATGGAAAAGGAAAGACTCCTTTCAGGAAAGGTGGGGTAATTTAAAATTGTGGATTTAGTTAATTTGAAGATATTATCTTAAGTTTTTTCAAGATCATCCTTACAAATTTTATATTTTGGTGCTGTGTTAACCTTGAACCTGGGCTGAAAGTTCATAGGCACATTGTTGACCTTTTCTTCCCCCAGGAGACTGGCTCTGAGACGACCAGAAATAGTAGTTCAGCCTCTGAAACTTTCCAACACGAAATCATGTAAGTTTGTTAATAAGAACACACAGTAACCTGATCTGCTGTTGGTTTCTGACTGTTAAAGCAGGTGCTCTGGGGAGGAGGGGTCATGGGATCCTGCAGTAGCTCTTGGACTCTTATTTCTCAGAAACCCAACACAGAAGTAATGCACAGTAATATGATATCTTTGCAAGAAAAAATATGGTAGGTTGTTCATTGTAATGTGCGACTCACTGCCTGAGACAGCCATCAGTAACTTCCAGCGCTTACAGGCTGCGTAATAGAGCTACAGCTCTGCTCCCCCACCCCCAAATCAGGGAGTTTGGAATAAATATTTCTCAGTAAAAATTAGTGACAAACAAAATAAAACTATCATTTTCTTGGGCACAAAAGCATTTGTGCCTAAGAACATCCATGCTTCTTAATTCCTTTTTATTGATAAATCACGACTGTGAACTTCATCTTGTGTGCAAAAGTTCCCACCAGACTGAATGGAAGCAAATGAGAGTAAGAAGAAGGATTGTATACAACTACGGAAGAAGAGAGGGCTTGGGACATTTTTTCTTTTAGTTTGTCCTTCCCTCTGCTTTTCTTTATTTCCCTCTCTCACCCCCTCAGGTTCCCATCTCATACACTTCATCTCTGTAAATGTTCCATGTGTCTGGGCATTTAAAGGGAAAAACAAGTCCCCCCCCCCCCCTTAAAAAATCATACAGATTGCATGTTAAAAAGTGAAAGGAACAAATAAATGGCCCTGAAATTTTATCCCAACATCTGTTTTTAGTATTGCTGCATTTTTCACATCTCCTGTTATTTCCTTCAGTTTGTAGCCACTTACAGCCCAGGACTCACATAGCAAGGAAGGCAGACTACAGCTGAGAGTAAATCTCAGCCAGAGGGAGCAGAGCCTGCTTGCTTTTGCTGCTGTTCAGTCTGGGTTGGGGGAAGATACTCTCGTCCTAGTCCATATGGAGTTCTAAGAGGTCAGAAGGCCTGAGGCTCAATGCTGCATTGTTTCTAAGTGTGGTGACTTTAATACTTAGCTCTTCCACCTTTGAGGAACTGAACCTAGACATTGGTGGGGAATTTGCGTGGTTGGAATATATTCAGTGCTTTTTAGATGAAATATGCCACTAAACAGTGAGGAAAATGAGACTACACTCAAATTTGAAAATGTATTCAGCTTTGAACTGTAGTCAGCTTAGAACCATACTCTTTGAAGTAGTTAGGAATTGTCATTTATTTTGAAAATGTACTACGTATATGTTTCTTCAAAGAAATACATAGAAGGGATAACTTTTTAATTGCTCTCTCAACTTGGTATAAATGTGTGTGGATTTGAGTGTGTGTGTGTGTGTGTGTGTGTGTGTATGTGTGCGTTTGTAGAGTGTTGGTGTAAACACAAGATGTAATGGAGGTTTTTTTATTCATTGTTTGGCATCATTTCATTTTTATGTTAATATTTAAATATTTGGATCTGATAAGTATTTATTTCAAGAGGTATCTTTACAAAATTATCATCTTAATTTATTCATTTGTTTGGTTGCATTTGTTTTTGAGTCCCATTCACATAATCCAGGAGCATACCTGTGTGGTAAAGCATTGCCCAGCTCTCAGCCTGGGCTTCCAGTCTCAGCACTACAGAGCAAGTAGTAAGTTCACTTCCTGCCCTTTGTCTTTCTTCCCTTTCTTCTTTTCCTTCCCCATTCTTCTTGGGTTTTCGAGACAAGGTCTCACAATGTGTCCCATTTTAGTGTCAATCTTGTGGGCTTTCTATCTCAGCCTCCCAGTGCTGACATTGAGGCTAGTGTTCTGAATGGCCCTCCTTTTGGACCTTGATTTTTATTCACTAAGAGATAGGAAATTCTGCCCAAGATTATCCAAATTATCCATCAGCATCTATTTAAAAATAGCATTTCTCAGAGAGAATAGTTTTCTGGGAATCTTGAGGAAAGCCAGTATCTTTTATTCTCCAAAACTGAAGTTCTGTTTGAATTCCTATGGCCATTGTCTACAGAAATGGTTGCATTAGCTCTGAATTTAGAAACATGTTAAACTCTATTGTTCTTTTTTTCTCCATGTAGTACTTTGTTAGGACTGCTTGTGCATATGCTGAGTAGAGTTTTAGAATGAGAAACCCCCATTGTTACAACCTTTTCCACGTTACAGGACCATTCTAGGAAGAAAATAGAAATTCGGTAGAAATGATGTTAAATGCTCGAAGAGAAGTAATTGATGATGTCAATGGACATGTGCTGCTCTTACAGAGGATGTCAGTGGACATGTGCTGCTCTTGCAGATGATGTCAATGGACATGTGCTGCTCTTACAGAGGATGTCAGTGGACATGTGCTGCTCTTGCAGATGATGTCAGTGGACATGTGCTGCTCTTGCAGATGATGTCAATGGACTTGTGCTGCTCTTGCAGAGGATGTCAATGGACATGTGCTGCTCCTGCAGAGGACCAGATTTAATTGATGATGTCAGTGGACATGTACTGCTCTTGCAGAGGGCCAGATATGGTTTGGAGCACACCCTGCAGCTGACAGCTGCTTTTTATGTCAGCATCAGTAGATCCAACATGTTCTTCTTGGATACCCACAGACATACACACATATACAAAAGTAGATCTTTTAGAAAAGGAACCTTAAAAGAAGTGATTTGTAACTTTATGAAAAAAAAAACACAATAAGGAGACGAGAATTTTGAGCTAGGCTCTTGTGTAATTCCATCTGGATTTGGACTTTTTCTGCAGCCAAGAATAATCTTGAAGTCCTGATCTCCTGCCCCCACTTCCTGAGTGCTGGGAATATAGATATACAGTAATACATGGTTACCTTAGGAAGTGTGGGCATGAAACCCAGGGCTCTGTGCATGCCACAAAACATTCTACTGACTGAGCCATGTCCACAGTTCCTAATCTTTTTTACCTAAAATTTTAAGTGTGCTTGAGACCCAGGGAAGTACATCATAGAATGAAGTACTAAATATTCCCGTGTAATGACACATTAAATCACTTTGTTTTTCCTTATCGCTGTGTGAATGCTTATGGCACTGTAATTTTACTCCCTATTTGATCTTAAGTATATCATAATCACTGAAAAACTTCGTAGAAAATAATTCTAGAACGGCACAGTGACTTGGTTAGTATCATCATGGAATGCAAAAGAAGGCAAATTCTTTTCATGTTATCTTTGTGTTTATCTCTGTGCTGAAGTCTTCTTCTAAGTGCCAATGAAAATAAAACGTAACTTTATGGAAAATATATATTACTACTGATGAGCACTCCAGGCTTTGAGAGGAGCATTTCTGTACAAGGTCCTGAGTGTTGTGTGACATTTAACAACCAAGAGATATTAGTAATATCCAGAAAGCAGACTTCTTAAACAAGTGTTTGCTTCTTAACTATTCCTGAAACCTAATAACTCTTACAATGAAAATATTGGGAGCTTGATACAGAGATCCATCCACTCTCTGCCCCCTCCCCATTTTGAAGTATTGTTTATACAATAAAAAACTATATCAAAAAACTTTGCACTGTTTTTTATAGTAGCTCTGTACTGGTAACATAGACAGAAGGACAGAATTAGATGTCCAATGGGCCTTCATTGATATGACCACCTTTGGGTTATTATATCCAAGAGGCAGCATCTTAAGACCTAGATCTGGATAAGTGTCTCTAGAAGCCTGCAATTATTCTGTTAGCATAATTTATTTTGTGCTTCATTTGCATGTATAAGTATAATATATCAACTCCCTTTACTCAAATGCAGGCCCATGCTGTGGATGGAACCCAGGACCTTGTGTTTTCGAGCAAGTGTTCTGCCAGTGAGCTATATCCCCATATCTCTATACATTTTGTAAAAAGGACTAACTAGTTCTTTATTTGAAATATTGTTATTTCTTTTCTCTTGAAACGTAGTCATGTTAGCTAATAATGGTCATCCTAATTGTATCCAAATATAATTCAAATCTAGTACCTATGGCCTTTATAAAGGATGAGTAGGGAAATATTTTTTTCACATAGAATATTTTACAGTAGAGTATAGAAGTATGGTTTCTATTTTTAATACCTAATTTCCCATTGCAGGTATCAAAATATAAATACCTCAACAGTTCTCCTACAGCAAACTAGATAATATTAATTTAAATTCTTCACTTTAAAAATAGCTCTATAGAATTCTTGGAATAAGATAAATGTGCAAAATTTTGGACATTTCAAGACTTAGAACATAAAAATCACAAAATCTTTCATTTTACCTAATTTTGATTTGGGGCTTGTAGATGCAAAAGGAAATATTTAATTTCAAATGAGGTGAATCCATTGAAAGCAGGTAGGATTAACTCATTATGGGCATAATAAATCCATCATATTGAGTGACAGAGTTTTAACACAGTAAAGCAGTGTTACTTTCCTGGATGTGGTGCTGGTATTCAAACCCACATGTTGTTGTAATCGAGAACTTCATTCAAGCATATACCTTCTTAATGCTGCCTTCAGTGTGCTTAGGGTGTGTTTAGTGTTTACACCCATAGCATCAATTCAGAAACAGATTTCTCATGCTGTTAAAAATTGTGTGTATCTAAAATTTTATCAATCATTTTCTTAATGTTGGTAGCATTTGTTATGAACAGAAACACAGTTTTAAATAGTGCCTGTCAGGGGCTAGAGAGATTAGTCAGCAGTTAGTGTAGAGGCACCAAGTTCAGTTCCCACACCTATATCTAGAGCTCCAGAAGAATCCAACAGTTGTGACCTTTCAGACATAGGCATTCAAATGTACACACCCATAGAGGCACATAATATAAAATAAAAATTTAGAAGGCCCTCTGAGTATTTTCCATTATGTGAGCTTTCTAATACCTAAATAAATACCTATGCTAAAGAGAAAGCTGTGGTTCTGGCTCACAGTTTAGAGGGTCCAGTCCATAATCCCTCTACCTCCTTGTTTTGGCCTGTGGCCAGGAGCAAGTCATGACTTGGTTGCCTGTGGAGCAAAGATGTTTATATCTTAGCTAGGTTGTTTAAATGACAAAGAGGAATGGGATTCTTCTGTCCCCTTCATACACATGACTCTGGGATCCAGAAGCCCTCCTATTAGGCTCCCTTATAAAGCTTCTACTTCCTCCTATAGCTTGGCAATATGGGCCTTTGGCATCCTGAGTCCAAACTATAACACCCTCACCTTCAGTAAAACTGTTAGGACGATCCCACAGGTCCCAGCTTTGTGGAAAGAGGTGTTAATGAGCGAGACTATGGATTTTACATCTGGGTGTTTGCACAGTGCTGATGCAGTAAATTCTGTGTGTAGCTGATGGAGTCACTTCTGCAACAAGTCCAAGAAGATTCTTCTAGTTTGAAGGGTTACAAGCTAGTTCTTCATAGAGATCGAGTGGCATGGTTAGGGGGCTGATCTGTGGTCATGGATTAGCCACACTTCCTGAAGACTGCAATCAGAAAGCCCAGGGGATTTAGGAAAGCAATGCCACCTTGCTGAGGTGGCTGTGAAAGACCCACAACATGAGGACTCCCCCACGTTCTGACTCAGGAGAGGCAACACCCTCAAAATCACCCACAAGAAACGGTCTTGCTGAAAACTGCAAGAGGATTTTTATTCAAGAGTGCTCTTGGGCCCACGGTCATACACCACGCAGGGGTAGAGGACCGTGGCGCCCCAGTAGCTGGGTCAGGGGGTATTTAAAGGAAGAAACCACAACTCAAGGAGGTGGGAAGGGCGTTGTTGGAAAATACCAAAAATACCAGTTAAGAGTCACAAGGAAGTGCAAAGTCACAAGAGTCACAAGGAATACCTGGTAATTGTGAGAGTTATTTCTTAAGACCTTTCTAAGAGCCCCTAACAATAGCACCTTTGCATAGTGGGTTCCAGCAATGGTCAGGGTGGGTCAGGGTGACTTTCTTTGAATGAATACTCCTTGAACCTAGGAAGTGGGTGGGTGGAGGGATGTTTTATGATAATGGTTCTATTCATTAGCATACCTTGGAGCATTGAGTCACAAAGGCTACATTCCCAAGCCTGGGCCTAAGGGCCTAGAATTTTGTTTTTACGGTTTACTTTTTCAGCTGCACTTCTGCTGTACACAGCTCATGGCATCCTCCCCTTCAGCCTTTGCAGTGCATCCTCTAATTCCCTCGGTGGACATTCCTCTGTGGTTTCAGAGCTTCCTATTCCTGCTCTTCCAGTGCTTGACGACAGTAAACCATAGAATCCTGATAACATGGGGCAGGTGCTAGCCTTCCCAGGCTCTCCTGAGAAGCACTGCTAGGACAGTTCAAGAGGGAGAAGTGTTGGAGGTAATGGTGGTATACAGGGAGTAAAAAGTGAGGTTCCAGCCCTCCATTGGTAGTGTCCTGCAGCTCATCTTGAATAGTTACAAACTGGTTCTAATATAAAGACTTGGCATTCGTAAGTAAACATGTATGCCTAGCTTTCTGGGTTGACATCATTTATATTTCACTGAATGGATGTGTTTTTGTCTGTATAATGGGGCTAAAAGTCCTTTCCTCATGGAGTTGTCTGAAGATTAAATTGCTTACCCTAGCTTTCTTCTGAGATCAATACTTTATATTAATTTTCCTCCTTTTTCAATCCTGTCAATTCTAAAGGAATACTTTGTTGTTTTTTTTTTTTTTCACATGAGATTCATTAAGCACAAACTTGCTGTTGGATATATATGTCTAGTTTTACTGTGCTGAAAAAAATGAGAGCATCCTTCTGAATAACTATATGGAGGAATAACCTTATAAATTTATACAGCGTGTAAATTTATGACCTCTTATTGGAATATGAAATAAGCATACTATATGTAACATAAAATGCTTATTGTGAGTTGATTGTTGGCATTTCAAATTTTTGTTTACATCTGTAGTCTTTGTCATCTGATTACCATGATGTAGAAGTCTTTAGCCAGGGCTGTAATATTCAACTTATCCTATTATTGCTGGCAGAAAACAAATAGGATTTAGCAATCTACTTTATAATAGTTCATAAGATTTTTACAGGAATTGTTGTTGTTATTGTTGTATTTGTATGTTTGATGAGATGGGGTCTTTGTATCTAGCCCTGGCCTGGTTCTCACTGTGTTGCCCAAATTGGCCTCTACCTCAGTCTGATGAATAATGGATTACAGGTGTGTCTTACCGTGCACAGTACAGTGGTGGTCATGTTGTTCTGCATGATCTCCATATGCACCAATGCCTGGTGCTGCTAGTTCTGACTATGCCGTTTATTCTTTGTCTTCTGATTATTTGTTTTGGATGCACTTAGCAGTTCAGAAATACTGAGAAACATGCATAAATTCTAACTTTGTAGCTCATCGTCAGATACTGAATAATAATCTTCGCCTATCATATTTGAAACAGTGATCAAATAGAGCCGTCCCAGTGTTGTGACTCAGTGGTATTCACTTTCCCTGAGGTACTTCCTGTTACTGCTGCTTTTTATAGCTTTGAGGGGATTTTATCCCTCTTATTCGCTCTGTATAACGCTGCTCTGAGATAGGCTCCACCTTGACTCAGGCTTTGCTTGGTGTATATTATCAATACATTTTCCAGTCTCTGCTGAAGAAAAGTCTCCTGGTCAGTCTTCTAGGTTGCTATCTAATTACTAATTCATGAAGACAAGCTTCTTTTTAAAAGTACTTTTTGTTGTGGTTCCTCAAAAATTGAAGACAAATCAGTCATGGTAGCACATGCCTATAGTTGCAGAACTTGGGAGACAGGGAGAACAGGACCGTTGCAAGCACAAGATTAGCTCGCTCTACCTAGTGAGTTCCAAGGCTACATAGCAAGACTCAATATCAAAATAAAAGTAAAACTTCCGTATCATCCAGTTATATCACTTGTTGGCCAAATATCTAAAAGAATGAAGGACTATGCCAGCAGTCTGACTTAGTGGGTGATGGAGCTCCCTATACAAATCTGAAAACCTGAGTTTGATCCCCAGGACACACAGAAAAGTGGAAGGAGAGATCCAATATCATAGAGTTGTCCTTTGTCTCCCGAATCTGTGCCATATCCACATGGTACTATTTATGGTAGCCAAGTTACAGATTCAGTCTAGACTCCCATCTACAAATGTGTGGGAAAAGGGAATGAGATATATGCATGCACACCAAGGTCTTTACTAAGTCATAAAGAAGAAAATGAACTCATTTGCTAGAAAAAAGATAAAATGGCATACCATGATGTAAAGTGAGATGAACCTCTTGACCAAAGCCAGGTGTGGTGGTGCCAGCCTGTAATCCCAGCACTTGGGAGGCAGAGACAGGCGGATTTCTGAGTTTGAGGCCAGCCTGGTCTACAAAGTGAGTTCCAGGACAGCCAGGGCTACACAGAGAAACCCTGTCTCGAAAAACCAAAAACCAACCAAACAATCAAAAAAACCGTCTTGACCAAAACTAAATACAGCATTTATTTTCTCAGGTTGAAGCTAGGAAAACAAAATGGTAAACTAAGGGAGAGGGGCGTGTGTGAGATGTAGGAGGGAGCAAGGGAAGATGGACAGGGAGTACTGGGGGAGCATGATTGAAGTGCAGCATAAGAACGTGGGAAATGCCATCAGTAACCTCTTTACAGCCAACACCTGGGAATAAACAGACCCAAACAGTGGCATGCACCTATAACCCCAGCACTTGAGAGGCAGAAGCGAAACTAAAATCTCTGCCAGCCTGGTCTACAGAGTGCATTATAGTCCAGCCAGGGACAGTGACTTGTGTCAATAAAGTAAAACCAAAAACAAAAAATAAAATATCTTCCATGAAACAGTGATAATTGACTGTCAGGATACTGTTGGAATCCCAGAATGCATAGACATTTTCAGACAAGCTTGCTTGTTTCTGAGATCTTTTCTTCGTTTGATTGTTTTCTTTCCATGAAGCTTTTTCAACATATTGAAAGTGTTGATTTATAAGCTAACCAATCTATTAAATAAAATTTCCTTTTTCAAGGTATTATTTTGAATAGAAATGTTGACTTTTTTTCTAGTTATTTTTTTTTCCATTTGGTTTCTTGCAATAAGCTCTATGGCCACTCTCTGTCTTTACTAAAATGAATATATTCTGAACATGCAGACTATAGCACAGTCTAAAACTGTATTTACTGATGAATCATTTTGAAATGTCTAAATATATGTGTTTTCCCTCCCTTGGCTTTTCTAAGATGAGGAAACAGTTGAATGTGGTAGGTAGAGTTTATTTCAGTTGTTTTCTACTTGAATTTCTCGACCTTCATGGTATTTTGTGTTTGTTTGCTTTTTTCTTTTTTTTAACTGTCT
Source organism: Mus musculus (assembly GCF_000001635.26). NCBI lineage: Eukaryota > Metazoa > Chordata > Mammalia > Rodentia > Muridae > Mus > Mus musculus. The sequence continues at coordinate 7,430,300 of NC_000084.6, read as the reverse complement.
TCTTTTTCATTTTCTTTATGCTTCTCAGAGGAAATTAAAGGTACATGTATAAAAGTTTCCCCGTGTGGTTAATGACTTTATTTAGTGAGTAGTAGCATAGGATTAAATTAGATATCAAGCAATTGTGGTAGAGTGCTCATTATGCATACAAACTTCTGTCTTTCAGTATCGCAAATCATGGTTAAACTTTCTTTTATATGAGATATAATTTTTTTTCTTCACAAAAAACGATGTAATGAATCATCTCAGTTTCCACAGTATGTGTATATCCCTGTCACTACTCTTAAATAAAGGTAAATGGAAAAAGCAAGGTTGTTGATGCTATCTGTGTGATGACAGGCAGGTGTTCTGTCCCTCTCAGAGCCTTGGTATCTACAGTCTATTCCAGGGGTGATTGTGTGAATGCTCTAGGACAAATAACTGTTTCCCTGCTTTCAAATAGTATAGCTCAGAACTTGCCCAATCCCTCCAAATAGCAGCACACTGTTTAACTTAAAATGTTTTTTTTAATGAAAATATATTATTATTCTTTTCTCCCTTCCCAACTTGGGACCAGCATACCTATCAGCAAGGGTACATTCTAGTCTCTCCTTTCTGTCTGCTCCATCAGCCAAAGGAAATGCTGTATTTTACATAGTATCAAAGAGCTCATTTATAAAAGTAAATTTATATTGGGAGTCAACTGGTGTAAACATTTCAGATAATTAAAAAAAATCATTTTCTTTGGAACTATATCAAGGAACCTCTAAAGAAGGTTTTTTTTTTTTTTTTAAAAAAAAAGCATCTCTGCATGAGGTCTTTAAAATATCCTAACTTAAACAGAAAACAAAACGTTTTCTGAGTGTCATCCATTGGCAGGGCAGCTCCATGCTGTGCATTACATGACTGCCCTAGTAATGAACTTTTGGCGTCTGTGGCTAGGCTCCTAACCATTCTGCTTTGTTTCCTGACCTGTTGGCTTTTGCCTTCTACCTAGAAGACACTGGACATGATGGTAACAACAGCGGAACCTACATAGGTGAGAAGTTGCCGGGAAGAAGATGTCTTTGCTTTCTTCAACATAATTATATTATTTCCTCTTAAATTAGCATGTTTGTATGAGCATGCTCCAATACTCAGGCGAGCAGGCACCTTGTATGACAGGCTCAGTGGGTTAGATACAATGGTTTTACAATGCCCTGTAGGTATTATGCAGGAAGCATTCCAGACAGCTTTGTAAAGGGTTTTATGCTTTTGATTAAGGGTGAGCACACACTCTGGTGGTGTTAAAAGTTTTGTTCAATAGCATTTTCTGAACTTTTCTAAACAATTTAGTTTGCTGGGATTGTTCAAAGCTATGAATAAATTTCTTCCTCTCAAATAACTTCTTGCTTACATTTTCTTGTGATTTATTGTTTCCACAGATGTATAATTAACCATAAATGTAGTTAAACCTTATTATTAGTCTATGATGTATGATTTGAGAAATGCTTTCTAGTTTGGAGATGTTGGAGGACATTGTAAACAGAAGCAAAGTTGTCTAGAAACCATTAAAGGCAACAAGACTCTCTTCCTCTGTGTTTTGCTCTTAGCCTTCCACACCCTTGCTTTGTTTCCACAACAAGCTCTGTCCTCAGCAGTTAGAGGGGAGCATGTGGAAACACGGGGTGAGCACCAACATTCCAACCTCCTCTTAAGATTAACTCTCATGCATGGTTTCTGAATAAGTGGGGTAGATGGTGTACTAGGTACTATGTATTTTTATCATCTCCAATGCATTGAGGTTGGGGTATCCTATCCATCTATGACAAGTAGACTTAAGGCCCAAGGAAGCATATGGTGCTCACCTAAGAACAAAAAGATGCAATGAATGCCTCTGGATTCATCCCATATCTGTATAAAGACAACTATGGCCTGCTTCCCAGCTGCCTTCTGGGTTATTGTTTTGTTTGTAAAAACACACAGTATTCTCATTTTACGTCATCTGGCAAACTAAAATTTTAGTTTACTTGTCTATTGTCACCCAGATGTAGATGAGTCTAATATTTGGAGGACTAGAGAAGGGATCTATTTCCACTGTCTCTTTATTTCAGAGCTATGTGTCCAATGCTCTGTGGACTGGGACCTCCTCTTTCGCCTCCTGAAATCCTGATGGCCTTACACAGTGAGCTCTTACACCTGTAGATCTAAGATCAGGCCCATGGTTCTAACCAGGCTCTGCTTAGTGGTTCTTTGCAGCCTGGTAGCTAGGGTCTGTCTGATGTGTGGAACATTTAGGTGGGTGAGTTCATTTGTTAATGATTTGTCAATGTGGTGTCTCTGTGTGTGTATGTGTATGTCCGTGCTTGTATGTGCATGAACATCTGGGTCTCTTCATGTGAAAGCCAGAAATCAGCATTAGCTTAAACATCTTCTCAGTCACTTTCCAACTTATTTTTTGAGAAAGAGTTTTACACTGAACATGGAGCTCACTGAGTTAGCTGGCCAAGTCTCAGAGATATGCCTATCTCTCTCTGCTTGCTAACCCAAGTGCTAGGATTTTAAGCACACACTGCCATGCCTGGCTTTTTACATAGGTTGAGGATCATAACTCAGGTCATCTATGTAGTGAGCCATTTCCCTGGCCCTTTGCCCTCCAGGAAACTTCCCAAACTGGGTTATCAGTGCCCCTGACTGCACCAAGAGGAAATACTCTGAGAGCGTTCCCTACAGTTAAAGCCTTCTAGTGACCAGAATAGACCAAGCAGAGTCAGGGCATGAGGACCATCTAAGATCATGGGCACTGGGAATCAGGAACAGTCATTGTCATTGTCATGTCTTTTTTACTTTCAAAGCAGAGACAAGGGGGGCCACACTCCCTGGTGGAAATGTTTGTACTCAGCTGTGTGATGAAAGCATTCCCATCTAGCAGTACCACATGAGTAGAATATACAGTGTGGCAATTCATAGATGTAGCCATCAGCCTGAGGTGGTCAGAGGCTCTATCCCCAGGAGGGCAGATACTGCAGAGCACAGGACATATTTAAGTTTGGATGATCTGTAGATAAGGTATATATCAATTTGGTTACTTGATAATGTGAAATATTAAACATCAGGCCAAGTAACTCACATTTACTAGAGTTTCACCTGTTTTTAAAATTTTTTTCTTTTTTTCTTTTCTTTTTTTGCATTCCAGATTTTATTCCCCTCCCAGTCCACTCTCTGAATGTGCTATATCCCATACCTCCACCCCCCCATCCCACCCCCTTGTCTCTATGAGGATGTTCCTACCCCATCCCCACTCCACCAGACCTCTAAACTCCCTGGGGCCTCCCATCTCTTGAGGGTTAGGTGTATCTTCTATGAATGAACCCAGACCCAGCAGTCCTCTACTGTGTATGTGTTGGGGGCCTCATATCAGCTGGTGTATGCTGCCTGGTTGGTGATCCAGTGTCTGAGAGATCTTGGGAGTCCAGGTTAATTGAGACTGCTGGTCCTCCTGCAGGGTTGGCCTCCTCCTCAGCTTCCTCTTCTTTTTCCCTAATTCAACCACAGGGGTCAGCAGCTTCTTTCCATTTGTTGGGTACAAATTTCTGCATCTGACTCTTTCAGCTGCTTGTTGGGTCTTCCAGAGGGCAGTCATGATAATCCCCTTTTTGTGAGCTCTCCATAGCCTCAGTAATAGTGTCAGGCCTTGGGGCTCCCCTTCAGCTGCATCCCACTTTGGGCCTGTTGCTGCACCTTCTTCTCCATTTCCATCTCTGCAGTTCTTTCAGATGGGAACAATTATGGGTCAGAGGTGTGACTGTGGGATAGAAACCTCATCCCTAAGTTGATGCCCTGTCTTTCTGATGGAGGTGGGATTTATAAGTTCCCTCTCCCTACTGTAGGGCATTTCACCTAGGGTTTCTTTCTTTGAGTCCTGAAAGTCTCTCACCTCCCAGATCTCTGGTAAATTCTGGAGGGTCATTCCAACTTCCTACCTCCCAAGGTTTCCTATTTCTATTCTTTCTGCTAGCCTTCAGGACTTCAGTCCTTTTCCCCCACCCAGTGCCAGATCATGTTCCCTTCTCCCTCTACCCACATCACCACATACACACCTCTGTCCCCTTTCCCTTTAAAGTCCCCCCATCCCCACCTTGTGGTTGCTTTTTAGTTCTTCCCAAGTGGGACTGAGGTGTCTTCACTTGGGTGCTTCAGAATGTTGACCTGTTTGAGTTTTGTGGACTGTATCTTGGGTATTGTGTACTTTTTTTGAGGGAGGGCTAATATCCACTTATTAGTGAGTGTATACCATGCATGTTTTTTGGGTCTGAGTTACCTCACTCAAAATGATATTTTCTAGTTCCATCCATTTGCCTACAAAACCTAGGATGTCCTTGTTCTTGATAGCTGAGTAGTACCCCATTGTGTCAATGAACCACATTTTCTGTATCCATTCTTCTTTCGTGGGACATCTGGATTGTTTCCAGTTTCTGGCTATCATAAATAAAGCTGCTTGAACATAGTAGAACATGTGCCCCTGTGGTGGGGCATCTTTTGGGTATATTTCCAAGAGTGGTATTCCTGGGTCTTCAAGTAGATCTATTTCCAATTTTCTGAGGAACCTCCAGATCGATTTCCAGGGTGGTTGTAGTTTGCAATCCCACCAGCAATGGAGTAGTGTTCCTTTTTCTCCACAACCTCTTCAACATGTGTTGTCACCTGAGGTTTTGATCTTAGCCATTCTGATTGGTGTAAGATGGAATCTCTGGGTTGTTTTGATTTCTCTGATCACTAAGTACTTTGAACATTTCTTTAGGTGTTTCTCAGCCATTCGAGAGTCCTCTGTTGTGAATTCTCAGTTTAGTTCTATACCCCATTTTTTGATTGAGTTGTTTGAATTTTTTGGTGGTTAGTTAGCTTCTTGAAGTCTTTAAATATTTTGGATATTAGTCCTCTACTGCATGTGGGGTTAGTGAAGTTTTTTTCCTAATCTGTAGGTTGCAAATTTGTCTTATTGACTATGTCCTTTGCCTTACAGAAGCTTTCCAATTTCATGAGGTCCCATTTATCAGTTCTTGATCTTATAGCATAGGCCATTGAAGCTCTATTTAGGAAATTTTGCTCTGTGTCAATGACTTCAAGGCTCTTTCCCACTTTTTCTTCTCTTAGAGTGTATCAGGTTTTATGTTGAGGTCCTTGATCCTCTTGGACTTGAGCTTTGTGCAAGGTGACACATAGGGGTCTGTTTTCATTTTTCTACATACAGATAGCCAGCTAGGCCAACACCATTTATTGAAGATGCTTTCTTTTTTCCATTGTATATTTTTGGTGTCTTTGTCAAAAATCAAATGTGCTTAAATATGTGGTTTTATTTCTGGATCTTCAATTCTATTCCATTGGTCAACCTGTCTTTGTATCAATACCTTGCAGTTTTTATCACTATTGTTCTGTAGTAGAGCTTGAGGTCAGGGATGGTGATTCCCCTAGCCAATCTTTTATTGTTAAAAATTGTTTTCGCTAGTCTGTGATTTTTGCCTTTGCAGATGAATTTGAGAATTGCTCTTTTCATGTCTTTGAAGAATTGTGTTGGATTTTTGATGGGGACTGTAGTGAATCTGTAGATTGTCTTTGTTAGGATGGCCATTTTTACTATGTTAATTTTGCCAATCTATAAGCATGGGAGATCTTTCCATTTTCCGAGATTTTTCTTCTATTTCTTTCTTGGGAGACTTGAAGTTATTGTCTTACAGATCTTTCATTTGTTTGATTAGAGTTACTCCAAGATATTTTGTATTATTTGTGGCTATTGTGAGGGGAGTGGTTTCCCTAATTTCCTTCTCAGCCTGTTTATCCTTTGTATAAAGGAAGGCTACTGATTTATTTGAGTTAATTTTATATCTGGCTACTTTGCTGAAGTTGTTTATCAGCTGGAGAAATTCTCTGGTAGAATTATTGGGGTCACTTATGTGTTATCATATCATGTGCAAATAGTGATCTTATTTCTTCTTTGCCAGTTTGTATCCCCTTAATCTCTTTTTCTTGTTTTCTTATTCTAGCTAACACTTTGAGTACTATATTGAATAGATATGGGGAGAGTGAGCATCCTTGTCTTGTCCTGAATTTTAGTGGAATTGCTTCAAATATCTCTTCATTTAATTTGATATTGACTGTTGGTTTGCAGTAAATTGCTTTTATTATGTTTAGGTATGGACCTTGAATTCCTGATATCTCCAATACTTTTAACATGAAGGGGTGTTGTATTTTGTCAATTGCTCTTTCTAAGATGATCTTTTTTTTCTTTGAGTTTGTTCGTATAGTGGATTACATTAATGGATTTTTGTATATTATACCAACCTTGCATCCCTGAGACGAAGCCCACTTGATAGTAGTGAATGATGGTTTTGATATGTTCTTTGATTCAGTTTGCAAGAATTTTATTGAGTATTTTTACATCGTTATTCATAAGCGAGATTGGTCTGAAGTTCTCCTTTTTGGTTGGGTCCTTGTGTGGTTTAGGTATCAGAGTAATTGTGGCTTCATAGAATGAGTTAGGTAGTGTTCCTTCTCTTTCTATTTTATGGAATAGTTTGTGGAATATTGCTATCAGGTCTTCTTTGATGGTCTGATAGAATTCTGCACTAGATCCACCTGGCCGTGGGCTTTTTTTGGTTTGGAAGTTTTTAATGACTTCTTCTATTTCCTTATGGGATATGGTCCTGTTTATTTGGTTTATCTGCTCTTGATTTAACTTTTGTATGTGGTATCTGTTTAGAAAATCATCCATTTCATCTAGATTTTCTAGTTTTGTTGAGTATAGGCTTTTGTAGTAGGATGATTTTTATTTTTAATTTCCTCCATTTCTGTTTTTATGCCTCCCTTTTCATTTTTGATTTTGTTAATTTGAATGCTGCCTCTGGTCCCTTTAATTAGTTTGGCTAAGGGTTTATCTATCATGTTGATTCTCTCAAAGAACCAGCTTTTGGTTTTGCTGATTCTTTGTGCTGAGAAGAAGGTGTACTCTTTTGTTTTAGGGTGAAACATTCTGTAGATATCTGTTATGTCATTTGGTTAATAACCTCTATTAGTTTCACTGTGTCTCTTATTAGTTTCTGTTTCAATGACCTGTCTGTTGGTGAGAGTGAGGTGTTAAAGTCTCCCACTATTGTTTTGTGGGGTTCAATGTGTGTTTTGAGCTTTAGTAAAGTTTCTTTTATGAATGTGGGTACCCTTGCATTTGACTCATAGATGTTCAGAATTGAAACTTTGTCTTGGTAGATTTTCCTTTTGAATATGAAGTGTCCTTCCTCATCATGCTTGATAACTTTTGGTTGAAAGTCTATTTTCTTGGATATTAGGATGGCAACTCCAGCTTGTTTCTTGGGACGGTTTTCTTGGAAGACCATTTTCTGTTCTTTTACTCTGAGATAGTTTCTGTCTTTGTGAGGTGTGTTTCTTGTATGCAGCAAAATGTTAGATCTTGCTTGAATATCCAGCCTATTAACATGTCTTTTTATGGGTGAGTTGAGTCCATTAATATTGACAGATATTAAAGACAGATAACTGTTGGTTCCTGTCATATTTTCTTTTGTAGATGGCTTTCTGTACTTGTAGTTCTTTTCTTTTGGCTTTGTTGTAAGATACTTTATATCTTGTCTTTTCTTTGGTATAGGCACCTTCCTAGTGTTGGAATTTTCCTTCTAGGATCCTCTGTAGGACTAGATTGGTAGATAGATAATGTTTGAATTTGGTTTTGTCCTGGAATATTTTGGTTCCTCCATCAATGTTGATTGAGAGTTTTGCTGGGTATAGTAGCCTGGGCTAACATTTGTGTTCTCTTAGAATCTGCTTTAGGTTGGGGAAGTTTTCTTCCATGATTTTGTTGAAAACATTTTCAGGTCTTTTGAGCTGGAAATCTTCACTGTCCTCGTTTCCAGTTACTCTTAGGTTTTGTCTTTTCATTTTGCCATGAATTTCCTGGACGTTTTGAGTTAGGAGTTTTTAATATTTTGAAATTTCGTTGACAGTTGTATGAATCTCTTCTATGGTATCGTCTACACCTGAGATTCTTTCTTCCTTCTCTTGTATTCTTTTGGTGATATGTTAATCTGTAATTCCTGACCTCTTTCCTAGGTTTTCCATTTCCAGGTTTGCCTCTATTAGTGTTTTCTTTATTGTTTCTATTTTCACTTTTAGATCTTGGACATCTTTATGCAATTACTTCACCTGTTCGATTGTGTTTTCCTGTATTTCTTTTATGATTTTATAAGCAAAGAAATATTGAACATATACTGAGTGAAATACTAAATTATTATTTTTTTAAATCTTAACAAATTATTATGCAATTGTTTTTTAACCAATTTTTAAAATCTGTTTGGAACATTAAGCATGATAGAATTAAAAAAAATCTCGGGGCTGGTGAGATGGCTCAGTGGGTAAGAGTACCCGACTGCTCTTCCAAAGGTCCGGAGTTCAAATCCCAGCAACCACATGGTGGCTCACAACCATCCGTAACGAGATCTGACGTCCTCTTCTGGTGTGTCTGAAGACAGCTACAGTGTACTTACATATAATAAGTAAATAAATCTTTAAAAAAAAATCTCTTATGAAGTCTTCCATGAAATGAAATTGTGACAAGTTCCTCATTAAACAGAAACTGTTCAATCCCCAACGGAGAATATGCAGCGTAACTGTGGCTTCATAGAATGAATTTGGTAGTATTCCTTCTGTTTCTATTTTGTGGAATACACTGAAGAGTATTGCTATTAGATCTTCTTTGAAGGTCTGATAGAATTCTTCACTAAACCCATCTTGTCCTGGGCTTTTTTTGGTTGGGAGACATTTAATGACTGCTTCTTTTTCTTTATGGATTATAGGACTGTTTAGATGGTTTATCTGATCCTGACTTAACTTAGGTACTTGGTATCTGTCTAGAAAATTTTCCATTTCATCCAGGTTTTCCAGTTTTGTTGAGTATAGGCCTTTGTATTTGGATCTGATGATTTTCTAAATTTCCTCAGTTTCTGTTGTTATGTCTCCCATTTCATTTCTGATTTTGTTAATTTGGATGCTGTCTCTGTGCCCTCTCATTAGTCTGGTTAGTCTTGTGGATTTTCTCAGAGAACCAGCTTCTGGTTTTGTTGATTCTTTGTATAGTTTTTTTTTTGTTTGTTTGTTTGTTTCTACTTGGTTGATTTCAGCCCCAAGTTTGATTATTTCCTGCTGTCTATTTTTCTTGGGTGTATTTATTTCTTTTTGTTATAGAGCTTTCAGATATGATGTTAAGCTGGTAGTGTATGCTCTTTTCAGCTTCTTTGCAGAGGCACTCAAAGCTATGCGTTTTCCTCTTAGCACTACTTTCATTTTACCATAGGTTTGGGTATGTTGTGCCTTTGTTTTATTTAAATTATAAAATCTTTATTTTTTATTCTTTCTTTATTCCTTCCTTGACCAACTTATCATTGAGTAACACATTTTTCAGATTCCATGTGTATGTGGGCTTTCTGTTGTTTTTTTGTTGCTAATGAAAACCAGCCTAAGTCTGTGTTGATTTGATTGGATGCATGGGGTTATTTCAATCTTCTTGTATCTGTTGCCTGTTTTATGACTGATTATATGGTCAATTTTGAAAAAGATACATGAGGTGCTGAAAAGACCATATATTCTTTTGTTTTAAGATGAAATGTTCTGTTAAATCCATTTGGTTCATAACTTCTGTTAATTTCACTGTGTCTCTGTTTAGTTTGTATTTCCATGACCGTTGATGAGAGTGGCGTGTTGAAGTCTCCCACTATTAATGTTTGAGGAACAATGTGTGCTTTGAGCTTTAATAAAGTTTCTTTTATGAATGTGGGTGCCCTTGCATTTGGTACATAGATGTTCAGAATTGAGAGTTTTTGTTGGTAGATTTTCCCTTTGATAAGTACGAAGTGTGTTTCCTTATCCTTTTTTATATCTTTTGGTTGAAAGTCAATTTTATTCGGTGTTAGAATGGCTATTTCATCTTGTTTCTTAGGACCATTTGCTTGGAAATTTTTTTCCAGTCCTTTACTCTGAGGTAGTGTCTGTCTTTAACACTGACATATGTTACCTGTATGTAGCAAAATGCTGAGTCCTGTTTACATATCCAATCTGATTATCTATGTCTTTTTATTAGGGAATTGAGTCCATTGATGTTAAGAGATATTAAGGAATAGTGATTGTTGTTTAATGTTTTTATGTTATTTTTATGTTTGTATGGCTATCACCTTTTGGGTTTTTGAAAGAAGATTACTTTCTTGCTTTTTCTAGTATTCAGTTTCCCTCCTTCTGTTGACATTGTCCATCTATTATCCTTTGTAGGGCTGGATTTGTGGAAAGATCTTGTGTAAATTTGTTTTTGCCATGTTATATCTTGCTTTCTCCATCTATGATAATTGAAAGTTTTGCTGGGTATAGTAGCCTGGGCTGGCATTTGTGGTCTCTTATGGTCTGTATAACATATGCCCAGGATTTTCTGCCTTTCCTACTCTCTGGTGAGAAGTTTGGTGTAATTTTGATAGGTTTGACCTTATATGTTACTTTTCCCTTACTGCTTTTAATATTCTTTCTTTGTTTTGTGCATTTAGTGTTTTGACTGTTTTGTGACTGGAGAAATTTCTTTTTTGGTCCAGTCTATTTGGAGTTCTGTAGGCTTCTTGTGTGTTTATTATGGACATCTCTTTCTTTAGGTTAGGGAAGTTTTTTTTATTTTTATTTTTTATTTTTCTCTACAATTTTGCTGAAGACATTTACTGGCGTTTTGAGTTGGAAATCTTCACTTTCTTCTATACCTATTACCTTAAGCTTGGTCTTCTCATTGTATCCTGGATTTCCTGGATGTTTTGGGTTAGACCGTTTTTGTATTTTGCATTTTATTTGGCTATTATGTCAATGTTTTCTATGGTATCTTCTGCACCTGAGATTCTCTCTTCTATCTTTTGTATTCTGTTGCTGATGCTTGCATCTATGGTTCCTGATCTCTTTCTTAGGCTTTCTATCTCCAGAGTTGTTTCCCTTTGTGATTGATTTATGTTTCTAGTTCCATTTTTATCTCCTGGATGGTTTTCTTTAATTACTTCACCTGTTTGGTTGTGTTTTCCTGTAATTCTTTAAGGTATTTCTGCTCAGAGCAGAAGTGGTGGTATTACCTGATCTCACAGGCATGTCCTGTAACTCCTGGGAGACCAGCTCTCTCCTGATGGTATGCACAGGATCAGCTCCCAGCACAGTGGAAATTTTCCTGTATTTCTCTAAGGGATTTATTTGTTTCCTCTTTATGGGCTTCTACCTGTTTACCTGTGTATTCCTGTATTTCTTTCAGTGAGTTATTTATATCCTCCTTAAAGAACTCTATTATTTTCATGAGATAGCATTTTAGGTCAGCTTTCTCACTTTCAGGTGTGTTGGTGTGTTCAGGGCTTGCTGTGGTGGGAGAACTAGATGATGCTTGCCTCTCCACATCAGTTAATCCCTAGTGTTTTTTGATCTGGGTGATTCTGTCTAGAGTCTGCCTCTTTTGTCCCTTTGTTGCTTCAGGTCTCCTGGTAGGCCTGAGGCCCTAGCTATAGTAGACCTCCTGTGGGGCCTTCCAGCAGAGGACTGGGTGAGGGGGGTAGCGTCTTTAAAGTGGCAGAGAAGCTGCTTATCTGTTTCGCTGGCTGCAGTAGATCTCCTGGGAGGCCTCCAGATCCTTAGGTCTTCAGAGGAGCAGTCTAGCTGTTGTCCTGTGTGAAGCTTTTCTCCATAGGGGGTTGCTGGGGGAGGTTTTGGTGGAGGCAGGTATGGACTGTGGTTTCTGTTTCCCTGTGTGCAGCAGAACTCCAGGGAGGCTTTCAGGCTTTTGGGTCAGTTGCCCTCTATGGCACTGAGCCTCCGGGAGGTGTTCTGGCTGTGGTGTTGATTGCCCAGTTGACCCTGAGTGCAGTGGATCTCCTGGGATGCCTCAGGATATGGTGTCTTTCCCGGAGCAGACTATATGCCCCAGTACAGGGGAACACCAGGGCCAAAAGGTGGGAATGGGTGGGTAGGGGGGTGGCGGGGGAGGGTATGGGGGACTTTTGGGATAGCATTGGAAATGTAATTGAGGAAAATACGTAATAAAAATATTTTAAAAATGAATTAAAAAAAAAAGGACTGGGCAGAAGGACAGTGGTATTCAGCAAGTGGAGGTTTTGGGCAGCGATGTGTCCCCAAGTTCACTGGGCTCCCAGTGGCAGCTGTGGGACTTCAGGAGGGCTCTTACCAAATGCTCGAGTGCACTGGATCTTCTGGGATGTCTTAGGATATCTCACCTGGTTTTTATACTCAGCATTAGTTTTCATAAAATTCTATCCAAAAATCACAATAGGGGTTTAAAATCTGTGCTTCTACTATAGCATGTCGAAATTTTATAAAATGGATATTTAATCAGTAAATATGAATAAGGTCTAAAACAAAGGGGTCATAAGCAACATAGATTTCTTGAGCCAGTGCAGAATTCTGATAAAAATGCCATTCGTATCTGACACCAAGGGCAGAGTTGGGATGAGAAACCGCTCTTCCAGGAAACCAAATTGCAATGTGTCAAAGGTAACAGGCATATTGGGAAAGGCAGCAGTGGAGCCCACCACAGGCTTTTTGATTAATGTTTTTATTGTTGACTATTTATTTTAATATATTAGGCAGTGCTTGCACGTATGTCCATGAGCCATGTGCATGCTTGGTGCTCTTAAAGTTCCTTGGAACAGAGTTACAGATGGTTGTGAGTTACCATGTGGTTGCTGGGACTAGGACCCAGGTCTTCTGTATGAGGAGCCATGCTCTTAACAGCTGAGCCATCTCTTCAGTCCCCTTCCAGGTATTTTGGTCGCTTGGGAATAGGAATATTGTAGTGAGAAAAGATAATCACACAACCTCTATAAGAATTACTTGTGAAGCCTGTAGATTGTATATCTGAGAGAAAATGGTGGCTGAACAGAAGCCAGCTGAGACTAGAATAGATGGAATTTAAAGGATGGGAATACTTTAGACAAGAATTTAGAATTGATTGGTGAATTATAGTCTACATGTATCTCATGAGCAAGCATGATAGATAGCTGCTCAAGAGAAGTTAGAGAGCTTGTCTTTGCAAGTTACCATTCTGATGTAGATCAGCTCATTAGAGATGGGGGGGTGCAATATTAACAAGTAGATACTAAGGAATGGGGCCACTGGGAGTGGGAATGGATTGGTAGATGAATTATGAAATGCTTAGATTGTACACTGCATAATCCATACTTGGAAGAAGGGGTAAGTAAGTAAATTATATAATTATTGTATCATAAGATGTACAATCCACAAATTGGTAGTGAAGAAGGGCTTCTGTTGCTGTCCAGCAGCCACAGAGAACTGAGTATACCTGAAAGGGAGGCTGGGAATGAAAAAGGACATGTGGAAGAGAGAAGGATGAAGCCAAACAAAGGTTTTCTGATCAAAGCTCAAAGTTTAATATTCAGCTCTTTGTTTATATAGGGGAAAACCACAGACCCATCCTTTGTTTCAGCTGGATTATGTTGCAAAGCAAGCTTAGCCTTCTGCTATTGCAGGAAACACCCTAGGTGGGCTAAGTTGGAATGAGACTGATTGTGGAAGACAATTAAGGTCTGTTTAGCCTGCTCAAGGCTGGGGAAGGGCACACTTCCTCCTTTTTTGTTTTTTAAAGATGAGCTGGACAGGAGGTTGGGGGGGGGGGGGGTCGTACAAGATTTATTTGTTTTTCATGATCCTGTCTAGGGTTAGAGTGGCTAGGTGGCCATTTATGTCTTAGGTCTTGCTCTATATTGCTCCTTCCTACCCATCTTTGACTGGACTACATACATAGTTTTTGATGTATGTGTCTGGCTTAGGTCGATAGGAGCTCAAGAGCAGTTGCCCGTCTCTGACCATTGGCCTTCAAAAGCACATGCTTTCCCATTCACACCAAAGCCAGGAAGGGATAGGCACTCAATGCACTTCTTCATAGCGATGAATAACTGCCATGGTGAATAGCTGAGCTTGCTGAAAACGATCCTGTGTGAATGTTTAAGATACAAAATCCAAAAGTTAAAAGCAACAAGATTAAAGTTGTCTGCTGGAATGGCCCAGCTATTCAATTCAGCTGCTAGTTGTGACCAAACACCAAGTCTGGCCACCAGGTGTATGGGAGGCGGCTTTGAGAATTGATTGAAAGCACCTACTCTGCAGTAAGAGTGGAAACTACACTCCAGGTTAGCTCAGCTGGCTGATAGGGTTTTTGAGCCATCTTCACCATTGGTATCATAATTACTAGAAGGCTCAGACAGCCATTGGGCTCCACTTTCTCTTTGTGAAAAAACACAAACAGAACCTCACCCCATATTAAAACAGGGTTGGGACCATGCCACATGCCAGTAAGTGGATCCTTCCATTTCAGTTAGGCACAAGTATGCCTAGTTGTAGGGTGCCATAGATACTCAGCAGAAAGTTCCTTGGCATCCAAATTTAAAAAATTTTAAATTAAAAAGCATGACTTAAATAATGTGGTATACAGGGATATAATTCCCCCTTTTTTGTTTTTTAAAGATAGTATTGTTTTAAAGTTCCACAATAACTTGCCCTGAGAATTATAAAGAATCCCAGTAATAAGGATAATATTAAATTGTATATAAAACATCTCAAATGCTTGATTGTAATAGCCAGTTCCATTATCTGTTTTAATCTGATTTGGAACACCAAGCATAGAAAAACAATGCAAACTAATTACATTTTTAGTTGCTTCTCCTGTTAAAGCAGTTGCAACTAGAAATCCTGAAAAGGTGTCAGTAGTCACGTGTACATATTTTACTTTTCCAAAATCAGAAATTTGAGTAACATCCGTTTGCAGTAATTGATTAGTTATAAGTCCTCGAGGATTAACACCATTATACTGTACAGGTAGAAATTGAGGACATTGAGACGAGTCTTTACAATTTGACATGCATATTCTCTAAAAATACCAAATTATTGTCTCAAGCTATTACTACTTTGATGATGTAAAGAATGAGATTGTATGGTCAATTGTTCTTGTGTAAGGCCTACAATGTGCCTGGTATACAAATCTGCTGTGGCAATACTCTAAGGGGTCTGTCCAGACAATCTTGCATGAACTCTTAAATGTCCAAAGACAGTCCTTTAACGGAACAGTACTTTCTCTTAACTTGAGTTGTATTTGCATAAATAATTGTAAAATTTGAGAATTAGAAGTATCTAAAAGGAACAATTTCAAGCAATTGCAAACCATGAGCTATATATTCGCTATCAGTATACAGATTAAAACCTTGATTTTTCAACATTTCAAAAACAGTGGCTACAGCACATAATTCAATTATCTGTGATGAAGCAGAGGGAAACTCAAGAGAATAAACATGTGATCCAATTATATATACTGCTTTTGCATTAAATGAGCCATCTGTAAATACAGTAAGCACTTTCTCTATTGGCTATGTACACAAACTTACAGGAAATACAAAAGCATTCACAGAAGCAAATTGTAACAACTTGTCTTTTGGGTAATGATCATGGCAAAAAAGTTTGGCATGCAATAGGCCAAATACCAGTATTCTGCAATAACCAATTTAATTGCTGTTTGAAATGAGGAATAAACATTTCATCAGGTTCTTAAGACATTCTTTCCAAAATACTTTCTTGGTTCTATCCTACAATTCTGTATCAACACAGCAACAGCTTCTTAATAGGGTGTTCAAACTTTACTTGGAGATAAAGAAAGATGAATCTACATTAATGGTCCCCTTTGCCAAAGAATTGTGTGAGCACATTGAGTAGCAATAACTAACACTAACAGCCAACAATTGATTGTAGCAGCTTCCTCTACTTTTTGCAAAGCTATTTGTCTCTCACCAGTTAATTGCATCCCCCTTGAGAACATCAAACAGAGGCTTAAGTCCTTAAGTACTGAGAAGAAAATACAGAAACTGTCTCATTAAATAATATGGCCAAAGGGGGCCTTCCTGAAAAGGTCTTATTTAGTCAAAAAGCTAAGGGGAGTATTGTGGGAAATAATCCTCTAAGTAGTGAGATGACCATGTAGCACAACTCTCAGGCTGGATGTCTGTTACACCTAAAGGAACCTGTGCAAGAGGGCCCATGTGACTCCAGCAGAATGAGAAGAGAAGGGGACAGAAACTGAAGTCTGAGAGGGGCAAACACTTAGTTGTGTCCTGATAGAAGATGAGAAATACTTGGCAGGCTCTGAGCAGGGCAGAAACATGAACCTGACTTGGATGCTTAACAGTCACACTGGCTGATGGGTTGAGAATCTCAAAGGGGCAAAGCAAAAGCAGAAAGACACTGAAGTAGTTCAGGTAGGGAATGACTTGTTTTGAACAAAGACATTTCCAGTGCAGGTAGAGAGAAGGCCAGATAATGGACATGTTGGAGAGTTGGGCATGAGTACATACATGGTTTGGGTCACTGTAACTCTAAGAATGGAGTTAAATGTTTACTGAAATAGCAAAGATAGCAGGAGAGGGTTGCCTGAGTGTTCTGTCCAGGGCACAGTGAATTGATGACATCCATATAGAATTGGCAGTGGGAGAGATGTGAGGAGCTAGAGTTGGCCACTGTCATTGAAGTTTTGGACATCAGAATCTATTAAAACTGTCGATGAGACAACCAGAAGAGAAAGTGTTGGTCCAGGGGCCAGAAGAGCCCAAGGCAAGCAGGGTAGAAACCAGGAAAGACCAGTGGAAGCAAAGAAGATTCAAGGAGTAGGATGGTGTTACCCAGAAATAGGCAAGAGGGGTGAGAATGGACAGAGAATAGTTAGCTGTGATGGAATATGTGTGGCCTGTCACAATAAACTCTTACCAAGACTGGAATACAGGGAATCTCAGACATCCACTGGAAGTGCTCCTTGGTTAAGTTAAGGTCAGTTAAGCAGAGACTGCTCACCCACAGTCTTGTTTTACTACTTCCAAGACAGCTATTTTGAATATCATTAGTTTGTACCAAGAGGAATTTTGGCAATAATCTTAGCCAAATATCTGAGCAATGTAGGGAGGAAAAGCAGTTATCGTCTGTGATATATGATATATATTTTTATTCAATTTTGGCATAAAACTTGTTTTTAGCCTTTATTTTATGTGTATGCATGTGTATGCAGTGCCCTCAGGGACCAGAAGAGGGAAGCAGATCCTTTTGAACTAGAGTTACAGAAGCTTGTGATCTGCCATGTGGATGCTGGGAACAGAACAAGGATCCTCCGGGAGAGCTTCTAAAGTTCGTAATTGCTGTGCCATTTCTCCAGCTGTCTTCCCACCCCCTTTTGGCTTTTTGAAATGGGGTCATGCTCTTTGGAAAGGCTATTTCAGATCACCATTCTCCTGCCTCAGTTTCCAGAGTAATGGATTATAATTGTGAGTTGCATCACTTGGCTTTTCGAATATTTTAGGTCTGTCTGTGCTAACTGATGTTTTGAAGAGAAAAATCCTCTTTGCAGAGTTGATCTAATTTTTCCTGTCCACTGTTTCTCTAATCCAGATGGTCTAGTGACCCAGCTGGAACTGTTGGAACTCAGCATTCAATCATTTGTGTGTCACAGCCATAAGGGATCACAGAATTCTGTGATAACCTGTCCCAGCACATAAGACTCCTTCCCCAGATGCACTGTACTGTAGTTCATTTGTCTGAAAGAGCATTGGCTTGTACAGGATGGGTTTGTGTCTATCCTTTCCACATTACACATTTATCTGGCCCTGAGACATCTCTGGAAAAGCACCTAAGAATTTGGTCTTTGTGGCAGACCTTTTCCAAAGATTCACTAGTAGAGGCCCCAAGGCTGTAGCTTGTTTTAGGACCTTATCTTGCTTTGTCTCCCACTTCTATATCCAAAGGAGGAGAAAAAGCAGTTCTCTGCCTTGCAGAAAGGAGTCCTGGATGTCTTTGATTCCTACACAGGATCATAGCCCTGTGCATTGTCACAACCCTGGGAAGACATTTGGTTGTTTCCATGTTCTTTGAAGTACAGGAAAATCAAGCATGAGTATGTCCCCTAATCCTGCAGCAGGATTCACTATCTGAAAACAGGTCGGAGAGAGGGCTTAGCAGTCGAGAGCATGCTGCTCTTAGAGAAGACAGCTTCTGTTCCTAGCACCCACAGTGGGTGGCTCACAAGCAGCTGTAACTCAAGCTCCACAGGAACAGTCACTCTCTTCTGGCCTCTGCCTTCAGTCTCAGTGCTGGGATCACAGGTGTAATCCACCCACACACTTGAGGTTTCCTGCATTACCTGTGAGGCTTTGCTGAGTGTTTACTGTGTGGTTTGATTCTGACTGGCATGGAACCAGTTTCTTGAAGGTCGGCCTAGTGATCAGTGAAAAAGATTTGGCCATTTTATTGGAAAGCAAGGGGGAAGCCAGATGGCTGGAAAATCAATGAAAACTGTAGTCTGTATAGAGTTTTATAATTACATGACCAGAAATAAAGAGGATACTGTAAAGAGAAAAGGTGAGGTAACACATTTTAAATGTTACCTTTAAGCCAGGAGCTTCCCACATTAAAGATTTTACCATTGATAGAGACTTGGTTTATATATCCTATAGAGATTGACCTTCGTTGGTCCATGGCATACATATGTGTTTGCTGCATATTTACATGGGTGACTAGGATGAGAGGTCTGGAAAGTTGTTTTGCTTTGGTGAGTGATGTGGAAGCTGGTGTGTTTGGGCTTTTGTACTCATTCCCTAGCAGAAGAGCTTTAAAAACCTATCTCTTTCCTTGCCTTAGCCCTATGTCATCAGTATGAAGCAATCTTCTAACCCTGGTGTGAATCTTTTAATACTTTCCTCTAGGTAATTCATCACAGGAATCTTGTTATCATCAATCAGGAGGTGCTGTGTATCCAGCTTGTGCTTTCTAATACTTTGTTGCAAATGATTTCCTGAAGAATTGCATTGTTGGTCCTTCTGTCCTTGCTGGGGCAAATGCTACATTCCTTTAAAACACGATCAGTTTGGGGACCTACTCTGGCCTTTCTGTTTAATCAAATTATTTAGCCTAAAGTTAAATAATGAAACCAGAACTTCATATGAGATTGTTTATCTCTCTCTCTCTACTTCTGTGTGCTTTTCTTAGGGCTGGTTCTTATGTCTCTCCCATGGTTCTCCTGTGTCTAAGAGCACAGCTGACTTTATAAATCAAGTCGAAATTCCCATTTATTCAAGTAGACTGCTCACTTACTAAAGAGCTAGGAGGAGAAGTCAGCTGTGTTTAAACACACCACGCCGATACTTTCCACAAGATAGAATTTATGCAAAGAGAATATTTAGAAGCATTTTTTCAAAAGTAATACAGGTCCTTTTTTGAGCAACAAATACCTCTGCAAAATCTCAACACGTCTGGACTCCTGCTTGGAAATACTTGTTTCCTGACAGAAACAATTTCTGTTCAGAGCAGTGTAGGCTGTAAGGATAGTCTCAAGCTAAGAAAAAAAAATTGCTAAAGTTTCAAATCCAATTTTTCCCTCTGCCCAGAGCTGCAGTTTTATATGTGTATACTGCACTTTGACATAAATTTGAAAGTATAAGTAAGAACTCATTTCTTCATTAGCTGCTTAGCGGAAAGTTAAATTCTCATACATTTTCCCTCTCCCTCCTCCTCCTCCTCCTCCTCCTCCTCCTCCTCCTCCTCCTCCTCCTCCTCCTTCTTCTTCTTCTCTCTCTCTCTCTCTCTCTCTCTCTCTCTCTCTTGTTGATGTTTGGTACTTCCAATTGTTTTTTTGATTAATTACTTTGTGGTATTAGTATGATTGGGAAATCTTAAAGTAGAAGTTATTTTTCCCTTGGAAATTGCACTTCATATCTTTGTTTAGCTTCCAGGGCTATGCTGGGGACTGTGAGTTTTTGTTTTATTTTTAGCTTGAACCGAACTGTGATGTTCAAGGCTCTTTGTAGATTTAAATGTAGCTCACATCACCACAAAGGAAACTGTGAACTTGTAACATGTTGGATGTGGGTTTTTTGGTAATTTGTTCCAAACCTTCCCCTCCCACCCTCTGTGCAATATGTATATGTATAGCTTAGCATCATTGTGACACTGTTTTGTCTTTGGTGAGTTTTTCCTGCAGCATGAGATGGCTGGAGGACTTATGAATCCCAGCTCTTTAGATCTTATGTCCATAGTTCTGTTCATCTCTTCCACCCACCAAGATGTGCTTAGTTGTCATTCATTGTCTCTGGAATAATGATTAATTGGCCCACTACCCAGTACCCACTCAACAGTGAAAAACTAAAGTCCTCTTACCACATGGACCTCTTTTTATCAGTGATGCTGAGTGAAACAGTCCCTCTGATGTGTGCCTGTGTCAGTTTGCTGTGGGCACCAACCAGCCTTATGATCTGAGTGTTTTTGAGGAAGCACTCTGTTCTCTTGTCAAGAACCTAACATTGTAGAATTATTTCCAGCTGCTTAGTCTTTATTAGTGGCTCCACGGAGTTTTAAAATCTTCTTTAAGGACCCCTTTATAGTAAAATTTACTCTTTTTATAATTTAGATATTAGGTAAATGTTTGCATGGTTAAATTGTTCTGATTTTTAAGATACAAAAAAATTTTTTTTCATAGGATGTTTTTGGCAGTACTCCCAGTTTATAAAAATGGGACCTGTATTTCGGTATATTTAAAATGGAGATAAAAGCTGTAAAGTGCTTAATTTTAGGCTTCTTTTAGGAAAAACTGAACATTTTGTTTTGACTGTGTCTGCCTCACGATACATTTTTATACATTAGGAGGTTGAAAGTGATCCTCCTATAAGTCTCTGAGCTTAGAAGTGCCTGTGATATATTTGTCCTGCTGGGATTCATGGAGATTTTTCTAAGACTTCGTTTTTCATACACTGAACATCTGTGAAATGTAAACCTTGAAAAAGCTTGTTTAAATGTTAGCACTGTAGAGCGTCTGATGTTATTGACTGGTGATTGGTTTTGTAAAATAATTGAAATGAGTTATGAAACTGTCCTGCCTGGCACACAAAGGCTGGAAATATATTTTCTCTGAGTAAGTGAAAAGCCAGCGCACACATCCATAGTGTCCATGCAGGACCGGCTTCTAGGTGTAGTATGTAATTACCGTTTTAATGACCCTGCATGCTAAAGGGCACAAGTCTAGGAAAAATTAGAACATTTACTTTTCATTGAAGTCACTTATTTGTGTGTTTGGAAGTCTGTGGTGATTTTTGTATAAATTCCTGAGCTGTTTCTTCCATTTTAGCTTTGGAAACAATGTATTTCTTTTTCTCTTGGCTGTTTTTCTGTTTCTTTTGTCTTTTTTGTTTTGCTGGTTCCCTGTTTATGTCTTACACTCCATTATGCTTTTTGTAGTTTCCCATTGGTTTCTGCTTTTGTTGTTTTCTTTGTATTTGAATTTCTTGACTATTTCCAACTATCATTTACATAGAAACTTGGTGTTTTATGTAATCACTTCAAAATATAGCTTCCTGGAATCTGCCTACTGAAGTAGAGAATGTACTTTGTGTCTTGTGTTGAGAGAGCCTCACAACTATTTCTGTCTAGATCTGATTTCATATGGGGGGGGTTGTCTATTATAAATAATTTTTGTTTTCCTGTCACATTGTAAAGTCACAGAGTATAGTAATTTTGAATAATAAGGTAGTTGCCATAGCCCTCTCTACCTAGAACAGCATTTTTTTTTTCTCTAATGTGTTTTCTTTTGTATTTCTGGATTCATAACACTTTTTGTAGCAACAAAAACAAAGCTCATTGTGTTAAGTGCAATTATAGTATCCTCTCTGGTTGTTCTGAGTATTATTATATTGTATATTTTTACAGTCTTAATGTTTTCAATCCTATTTCTCCTGGAGACTATTTTATCACTTAACTATTTCCATATTTCTGTATATTTGGGTTTCTTTTCTAAATTATTTTTACTGTTAAAATTAATATTGATGTATAGAATTGTGGAATAGAGATATATGCTGTTTCCTACAGTGCTAAAGCTTATATTAACCACAAATGCTTCTCAAATTCCATACACAAGCATTAAATTTGATACTCTTGACTACTATGTTATACAGATGCAGTAGGATTCAAGTTTTGAAAACGACCAAATTACAACTGCGATATATGCTAAAAGTCAAATCAGACATTCTAAATCTTTCAAAGAGTCCCAAGGTATTAGTCAGGACCCCATGTTGTAAAAGCACTAAACTAAACTATAAGTGTGTGAGAATAGCCTGTGGTATCACAGAGGACGAGCGGCTTCTTGAGGCCAGTGGTTTTGTGTTTTACAACTCACCTTAAATACAGAGGGACATAAATGTTTACTTGATTTGATAAATAAGGATAATGAAGAAAAAAAAATCCTTTCTATTAAGAAAAACCTTTTAATCTGTGAATGCAGCTGCTGCATTTTATTGATAGTTTCTTTGTGTTAACTTGTAGCAGGGGCTTACATTGTCCCTGTCACTCCTTTGTGACACACAGAGTGTGGCATTGTGACCTCATTTCATTGTGGAGCATGGAAGTCATGCTCCAGCAATCCCTTTTTCTTACAGCCATCCACACTCAACTCCCCTCCCAGAGTTGCTGGGGAAACTGAAACAGTTAACCCAGGCCAGGTGCTTTGGGTAGTGCCTATCACCTGGTGCGCTCTCAGCAAACCCATCTACTGCCACTGATGCTAGTGTGTTTTGGAACTGATATAATCCAGAGAATGAGTCCAGCTTGGCTGGAGAATCCACCCTTTTTTTCTGTATGACATAAACATTTCAAAGCTTCTGCACATGTGTCTGAATGTGGGGTCCTTCTACTTCAGGGTTTTTCAGAACCATTGGTTAATTATTTAGAAAAATAGAAAGTTACAGCCACATTTCTCAGACTTGATGTCATGATTACACCTGAGTGATTCCAGATGGGATTTTTAAAAATTAAGTATAAAGCCATGCATCCCACTTCTTAAAATTTAAAAGAATGTAGGAGAATATTTATCAGACCTAAGAAGAGCAGTTCTTAAAGAAATGGGAGAAATCAAAGTTACAGATTCTAACACTCAGTTTCAGATCGCTTTAAAATTAGTTCATTGTTGAGAGAATGGTGATTGGGAGAATGGTGAGCACGTTTGGGAATTGGGCTCACCTGCTTGTCGACCTGTATATAGGATGATGGACTGACTCAAAGCTTGATAGTGGTCAGTCAGTGGCAGTGACAGAGAAAATACAAAGGCAGAGACCCATAATGAAAATACCATCTGATCTCACAGTGATCCCACAGTGTAACAGAGATGGACGGCTTTACACCAGCCACATTACCAACGGCTTTAAGAAGGGATGAGAAGCTGCTGCAGGAGAAGTTTGCCCACAGGCCTTAGTGTTAGAAGAACCCACTTGCAACAGTGTATCCTCATGAAACCATAGGTTACACAGCCAGCCAACCAGGAGATATTAAGTAGCCATTTCACATTACAAGCCGTTCTCTTTATAGTCACCCCTTCATGGTTAATGTCTTTAAGCAGAGCTTGTGGAGTTAGATGATACATAGGCTTGTCACTGTGAATTGTCACTTCTGGAAAGTATTAGATAAGCATCGTCCTGCAGCTGCATCCTACTCTGATGTCACCTTCCTACTGTAATAAAACCCGCCGTTCCTTTGAAAGACACAGACTTCTAGCATCTGTGGATAGGCTTCCCTGAA
Organism: Mus musculus; assembly: GCF_000001635.26. Lineage (NCBI taxonomy): Eukaryota > Metazoa > Chordata > Mammalia > Rodentia > Muridae > Mus > Mus musculus. The sequence goes on along the minus strand of NC_000084.6, from coordinate 7,406,666 downwards.
AACAAACCTGTTTATAAAAATGTTGAGCCCATTTACAAAACTATGAACTTAAGGAAAATACGTTTTGTGTAAAACTGTTCCTTTACCCTGAGTTTCTTGAGAGAGTTCTCTCTCTACTTCCAAAGCCACCCTGCTGAGCAAGGGGACTGGCCCCGACTAGATGCTGTGTTCCCAACATTTATCTGAGTAGAAGCTCTGCTTCCTTTCAGTTTAGCCTCATGGTATTTAGGCTCCTTTTAATAAGAGAACTGAGAAAAATCCAAAGTCAAGAAGTTCCTAACAACCCACCCCCCTTTTAAAGATAGGATGTAGTCTCCTAGAGACTCAGCCTTGGGGTGCTGACAGGCACTCCTGTCATTTCCAACTAGGGGTTGGAAGTCACAAGCCATGGATGAATAGATTCTAGAAAAATCTGGGTTTGGATGTTTGGGAGTGTGTGTGTGTGTGTGTGTGTGTGTGTGTGTGTGTTTGCCTGAACAAAGATCATAATAAGAAAGCTTATTATGGTTAGATTTCATGCTTTGTTAACTGTTGATTCTGAGCTGAGAATTTCTCTTCCTGTTGTCTTTACATGTATATATGTATAAATATGCATAGGTATGTATATGCATACATGTATGTATACATAAAAGTGTCTGTGTAAATAATACATACACATTTATGATATAGAGAGGTAAGTAAGTTAAAAAAAATCATCAGACTGGAGGGACGGATGCTCTTGAAAATTAAGTTTGGCAACAAAAACTCCATGCATTCCTAGAAGAGACTGTAAAAGGAAGAAGAATGGCTTTCCCTTTCTGGTGTGTTTCCTTAAAATAGCTTGTCAATGGGCATTTAAAATAATTGTTGGTTTATGAATTATAGCACAGGAGATAGAGAACATAAGGCCTCATGGAAGTCACACGCTGTACTACACAGTGACACACACACCCCAGCCCCTGTCTATATATTTAAATCTGGCTTTCATTTACTGGTTCCTCCTCTTACAAGAGCCCATTTAAAATTGATTAATGAGCCTCCAGATGTGCTCTTCTCCTTTCTGAGAGTCTGTACATGGGAATCCACATGCCTTCCCTAAAGACCCACTCAGACAGTGGGGGCCACACAGTACAGTGTGGATGTGTAAGAGACATGCAGGAGTCTGCCATAGGCCATGGCCATGAGTAGCCTATCTTCAGCTGCTGGTATTTATCAGTGTTTTAAGGTACAGAAAATGAGCCCCCCCCCCCCCCAGAGACTTTTGAAACTTCAGAGATACATGGCTGGCATGACAGGGCAGTACTTCTAGTCTGTGTTCTTCACTTCCCATCTCCAGTCTTTGTGGATCTCCTACTCTTCAAGACATGGCAGCCATCTGCCCGCTTCTCTTCCTGTTTTTTGTAAAAGGAGTTTTGGGGCAAGGTAGTTCCAGAACAAGGTAGTGCTGAAAAGCTGAGGGTGGGACTGAATTCTAAGGTAACAGTCACTGGCCCGTGTCCTCTGTTGTTCCCCTTAGTTCTAAGACCTTTTCTGTACAGAGATCTGTCCAACTTCAGGTCTGTGGTAAAGTCCCCCACATGTTCTGCTTTCGTCTTTGACGTTTTCAAAGGTGAAACAGAGTGGAAGTGGGTTTGCAGCTGCTGCTGCTGTTTGATAAATTCTTAAGTACCTGGTCTGTGTGAAGCATGGCAGAGCAGGTGCTGCACCCGTCCATGCCAGGGAGCATGCCACCATCCCTTTCATAGTCTACTTTAGAAATCTGCTTGCCCTCTCTCTTCCCTTGCTTTCAGTTTCGTGTTGATAGCAGGAGTACAAAATGTCGATGGGTTATAAAGACCAGGCTAGGTAAGCAGTTTCTCAGAAGTCAGGACTTAGTTGCAATTTGTAGACCTAAATTTTCTCCAGTTTTAGCTGTTGGATGATGCATGTACCCAAACCTTTTAGTGACTTCTATGCCAAAAAGAACTGTGAAGGGACTGGGATCGTGGGAACTGCAGTTAGAACCCTGAGATGCCAGCATCGAGACTTTGTAAGTCACAATCCCATCACTGATGACAGAGTTGGGGACACAGTTAAGTAGACTGTGCCGGTTTAGACTGAGGCTCTGGTCTGAGTCCACTATGCTAACCGGGCACATGGTAAGCATCAGGGTTCCCTGGGGCATGCTGGAGGACCAGGTTCTTACCAGTTTCTTAGTGTCCTGGGAAGAGAGGAGCAGAGGGTCCTGCACAGCTTTTCCTTGAGCCGCTCACAGGATGCTGGCTTCTCTCCCATCTCCCCTGCTGGGTCAGGGTGTTCTGTTTCCCTGTGCCTTACTCGCATCTCACTCTTTCTATGTGACACGAGCGGGTTTGCAACTAGTCCTGTTCACTCCTTCACTTTGCCTCTGAGGGAGCTCTGGGAGACTCTTTCTCTTGTCAGAACATTTTCTCTCAATTAACCTAGGGTTGCCTCACAATCAGTTATTCTTAGAGACTCACAGAGTGACTTTTATTATCTATTTGCAATATCTTTTCTGATTTAAAATTGCTTGATAGACTATTTATAATCTCACTGTCTATTGCAAATGTATTTGCTGATTTATTTTATTAAACTCTGACTCCATAGGCATCTCAGAAAACTCCATATTTACATGGCTTTTTAAAGACTTGGTTTCATGTAACCCAGACTGGCCTCAGACTCACTATGTAGCCAAGGATGACCCTAAACTCTTACCTCTACTTCCCAAATGTCAGGAGTACACATGTACAACCCCGGGGCTATGCTAGGCATTCTGCATCCCAGGCAGGTACTCATCCAAAGTGTTTTGTCCCCAGCCCTGACTATATTACTTTAGTATTAGCTTTCTTTTGAATGCTTTTATTTTTCCTAACCCAATGGGAGTAATTATTGACTCTCTATGTAGTCCCCAAAATTCATATATATGTTCTTTCACTTTTGTATCTTGTAGAAAAACTCTAAAAGTAGTCTACATGTTTTTCTTTTTAATTTTTATTACATTTTGTTTATTTCATGTGTCTGTGGATATGTGTGGATGTGCACATGCCGTAGCCTATGTGTAGAGGTCAGGGGACAGTAGAAGTCAGCTCTTTCAAACTCTCATGTCCGTTCGAAAGATCGAACCTGCCTCAGCAAGCACTGTCTCACCAGCCGTCGATATCCTTTTTGAAGCAAATATACTTTTATACACTTACAGGATACCTGAATTTTATTTTATTCTGTGGAGCTTATTCAGAAGGATTTTAATAGTTGGCTTGGGGGGAATTTAAATTTTTAGCTTGAAATACCCTAAATGTTTTCTTTTAAAAAATGTATATTTTTTTATTTGTAGCTGGTTTTAGAAGAAGTTTCCGTCTTAGCAGAAAAAATAAGAAAATAAATAAGTCCATGTATGAATGCAAAAAGAGTGAGCAGTATGACACGGCAGATGTGCCCACATATGAGGAGGTGACACCCTACCGGCGGCAGATCCATGACAAATACAGACTCATTGTCCTGGTTGGTAAGTGTTTGCTTTGTAAGGATTTAGATTTAAAGTATATCCTAGTTGAAGCTTTCAAGCTAAAATTCCCTTCATCCTGAACACCTTGCTTATTCTCTAGAGTGAAGTGTTTGCCTGGCTGTGTTTGTGATTGACCCGGTGTTTTGGAGGCATACCTCATAAGCAGCCTGCTGTGCTGTGGAGCCTCTGTTGCAGATGGGCTAGGAAATTCACTGCGACACAAGAAGCATCTAGAGTATTAAATCTTAACATATTTCTTAATGGATATTTGAATATTTATTAATGAGTATCTGAATATATGATAATGAAAATTTGAATATTTGTAAGTGAATGCTTGAACATTTGTTAATGATGGTCTTTTCAGTTCATTTTGAGGCAGTAGCCATGGTGTAAGCTATACCTAGTTACCATGTAAGTTATCATGCTGTAACCTACAGCAGTTAGACCAGCATGAAATAAGTTCTAACAGGTTTCAAACTGTTTTAAAATGTGGGGAGGTGTGTGGGTGAAGCACAGAGTTCTTGCGTAGCGTTGAGTTCAGTCTTGATACTGTAAAATTCGAAGTTTAGACAGACCACGCCTACAGTGGTTGGCTCGATTGATATTAACATTCTAGCCAGTGTCTTGTGCAGCCTTCACTGGCATGACCCTGACCTTATGTTCCTCCACTCCTGTCCCTTACTGTGTTTCTTTTAAAATGTGATGAGAGCTCTGTCAGCTTCCAGGACTGAAGCCAGTATTGCAGAAGTTAGGGGTAGAGGAGCATAGTGTCTCTTGTTAATTCTTACATTGTAAACTTAAGATGACAGTTTTGGGAGGAATGAGGATAATTGGAAGGGTGAAGAATTGGCCAATTTCATAAGGAGAACATCCACACAGCATCCAGGGCTCATGAATTATCCTGTGGTCCTATGTGGAGGCTACCTGAGACCCACCATCTTCTCTCCCCATTGCCCTTGCTACAAGCATCGAGCAGCCTCCCTTCATTCCTGTCCCCTCTCTTTCTCAGCCCAGGAACAATGCAGAATGGTAAAGGGGGAAGAATCATGGCTGTGTCACTCCTGGCTTGCCAGCCTTCCAGCCATGCATTACTCTTGGAGTTATCATGCATGGTTGCTTTGCCCTTTCCTTTGGTCACTAAAAGGAGGAAGAAGGAGCCCGTGCCAGTTTTCTTCTCCTCTAAGCACCACCCGTAAAACTGTCTCTGTAGGGGCTGAGAGAGAAGGGGTACTTGAGCTTGGCTTGAGTCTGTGTAGTAAGCCAGAAAAGAGAGAAAAGAGTCAAGGTGTAGAGAGCTCTTGAGGATGGTAGATAATTCTGCAAAAGAGACAGGCTACTCTGGGCTTCCTCAACAGAGATCAGGAGCAGGCAGCCAACCTCTGGGATCCTCAACAGGGATCAGGAACAGGCAGCCAGCCCCTGGGATTCTCAACAGAGATCAGGAACAGGCAGCCAACCCCTGGGATTCTCAACAGGGATCAGGAGCAGGCAGCCAACCTCTGGGATCCTCAACAGAGATCATGAACAGGCAGCCAACCTCTGGGATTCTCAACAGGGATCGAGACAGTGGATTTCAATTATATACTACTCTGTGGCAGAGTGCACAGGCCATCCCAGACCTTTCTTAAGAGAGGACAAAAAAAAAAAAAAAAAAAAAAAGGCAGGATACCACATTAACCTTCCATCATTGAAGCCAAATACTTGAGATAGTTAAGTAATAGAGATAAAATTTCCTTTTGTTTCGAAGCCTTAAGCACGAGGAGAGTGGCGCAAGTGGAAAACCTCACATCTGCTCTCAGATAACCGCTTGGAGTCCTAGCACAACGCATCCCCAAACACAACGTAAAATGACCTTCTCCTATACACTACATCTGAAATATGAGTTAATTTCATGTGATCAGGTGGCATTGGGCCCGTGAGAGACAGCACACCGTGGCAGGGGCATTTCATAGAGAGGATATGACTACACGCTGAAGACATCTCTTCAATCTCTGTGATGTGTGCGAATAATGGGTGTATGGTTTAAAATTCTACTCTATTCTCGGTTAGCTGTTGTCTTTCCTGACTGCGTGCTGAAGACATGTTTCCTCCACCTCTGTTACGTGTGCAGGAGGATGGGAAGACAATGTTGTGCCTTCTTTACTCTTACCCATGTTGTCAACGCTGTGGGGAGTAATGGGTTTGGCAAAGAGGGTGTTAGGTAAATATCACTGGGAAGATACAGACTACTTTCTCACAATATGCTATTCTTAGACCCAGTGTTCAAGAAATCAGATTCAGCCAAGTGTTGCCATTCAAAAATACTGCACTGGAGAGCCATGAAAGCTGATCAGAAATTCTTGATTTTTCACTTCTTTGGGTAAATCAAAGGACTTTAGTCCCTGATACCTCACAGATGTTTCTGCTAAATTCCCTTCTGCATTTAAAAATATTTTTAAAAAGTGGTAGACCCAAATGCTGGGGCATTTACTACATTGTCCTATACAACGCATCATATTTCATCGTTCGTAAAAGCTGACTTTTTCAAAAGTAAAGTAATAAAGTCAAATGATGTATGTGAGCTTGTGGGGAGGATGAGGATAAAGGTGTGGTCGAAGGAGCCACAAAAGCCGTTCTGTGGCTTAAGCCAAAATGAGGTCAAAATTTTATTTTGTGGATGTTCAGACAATTTGTGATTTGTTCTGTTTGGCTCTTCAGCACAGGGAAAAAACTAAAAAATAAATCGCTGTATATTTCACATTTACAACACAAGTAGTCAGCATGATGTGGTCCTCCACTGGACTGAATCGTGTGTGTTGCCTGAAGACTACTATGCAAAGTGTTTTGAGTAAATAGACATTTGTAGAATGTCATCATTTTCTCCCAAAGTGATAACAATGGCACCTTTGCATAAGGCAGAGTAGAAAGCTTATGCTTATAACTGGGCTGCTCCAGAAGTGTCTTTGTAGATACAAAACCAAAAGTTACAATCAAATTTATGAGTGTGTGGTGGGCTTAAAATTATCTTGTGTACAGGAGACAAGTATGATCTTTATTAGCAGCACGGTTGGCTTCTTATGCCTGTAGTGTATCTGAAATATGTATACTAGGGATTCATTTCTGGCACGAGAATTTCTGGCTCATTTTTAGTGAGCAGGCACTGTTCTGAGCACTGGTTTTTTTAGGTTACAACAGAAGCCTTTGTCCTCCAGCCATCTATAATCCAGTGGGAGAAGATGGACCAAAAATCTATTTATGGTAGCAAATGCTGATGGTTATGGCCACTTGTGTGGCTAATGGATATGGATATAGAAGGTGGCTTGCGGTGCTGGTTAATGGAGTTCTGAGTTGGAGAGTAGCAGAGAATGGATTTTGAACGCGATCTTTTCATCCCCACTGAAAGATCACCTTTGGGAGAGTTAGGGAGGAAGGAAGTTACCATTACCAGTGTCCTTTGCTTTGCTAATGAAGGTGACCATGTTGGAAGGTGACCTTTGAGTTGTATTTTATTCTCGTCATAGCTGGGGTAGAAAGTGGGTGGTGAGGGGTTCATAGACCTGCTTTAGCGGGATGTTCCTTCAGCAAATTTTTATTCTCATTTTCTTCTCTGTTTTTGTTTCATGGTTTGGTATTTGCTTTATGAATTGATGCTTCAGTAAGAGCGCTTTTCTCCCACTGTGAAAGTGACAGAAGAAATGAGCTCTGATTTGACTTACCATGAGCATAGCTCTTCTCTATAGTGCCACTTTGGAACACTAAACTCCAGCCACTGTCTGATCAATCTCATCATCCAGTAGTCACAGATCAAATAAAATAGCATGGTTGTTTATATTTTATTCCTAGAGCAATAAAAGAGTATTGCTATAATATGATAAATAGGCATTTTATAACATGTGTGATCTGAGAGATACCTAAGGGGTTGGTTGGATTTATCTTGCAATAAATCAAATGAATGGATGTGGTTTTTAACGTAACAATGCAGTTTGGGTTCCTATAGTAGACTCCAGTAATTCTGGTATTTTTCTCTGGATAGTGAAGAATAACAACTCTGGCCAAGTACAATTTAAAAAAAAAAAAAAAGCCTGTAGGGAAATTTGGATTTTTGTGTGAAGCAGTGTAAGTCCACTGGGGTTGCATGCAGAATAGAAGCCAGATCCATGCTAGTAACTCTCTCTATAATAGACGAGTTTTGGCTTGTGCCAAGATGTACAAAGAGCAAGAGAAAACATAAATAGTACTTGATCAGAGCAACTCATGTCCTTCCAATATTCCACTTAATATTGGATATAAATCCAAATATTAGAAAGAAGTACAAACAAGAAGGCGCTTTATCATCAGTGTGTTACTGTGATGGCTGCGTGAATAGTTTGGGCCTCTCTGTTGACTTATCTTTCCCGGCATAGTTACTCTTCTATTAGATTATTAGTATGATAAAGCTTTATCATCTATAAGGCACTACTCACATTTAGGTTATTAAATTGAATTTGATATTCATCAGTCCTAAGTAACACCACAGGGGCTGGATATTGCTCAGTGGATAAAACACTTGCTAAGCTTGATGTCTGAAGTTCAGATCCCCAGCCACGTACACACACACACACACACACACACACACACACACACACGCACATGCACATGCATATGGGCACACAGAGGGGAGAGGGGAACAAACATATATACTTGTAAAACACACACATACAAAAAAGAAACACTACACTAATATTATATGGCAGAAATCAAAATCATCTTGTGTTCGTCCTCAGATTGTGGAACATACACATGTATGTATGTGTGTATACAACATTTCACTGATTTCAACAAAAACTATTTTCACCATAAACATATCATCGTAGTCATTAATTTTCATTCTGAAATAGCACTGCCAGATAAATAAGTAGATATTTGACACTTCAATGTGCAGTGAGTGATGAGCCTTGCATGGCTGTATTTCCTTAACTGAAATAAATAACCTTTTAAAACCAAAATCACATTTTTGCCTGTTTTCATTAAGGTAGAATAATTAAGTTGAAATTTTATTTAATCACGTTTTCCCAAGGACTTCTGACAGAGGTCTGATGTAAATGGTGCTCTTTCTTCCTGCAAAGTTATTTTACAAAATGCATTTATTTTTTATTTTGGCTAGCCAGATTTATCTTTCTGTGCTTGAGTGGTTTGCTTGAGTATTAGCATGTCTGTGCCCTCTCTGCATGCAGTGCCTCTCAGCGAACAGAAGAGGGAGCTGGAGATTGTTCTGAGCTACATTACATTACATGCTAATGTAGTTACTGAGAACCAAACCCAGGTCCTCTGTGCTCTTAATCACCAACCCATCTCTCCAGTATTTATTTATTTATTTATTTATTTATTTATTTATTTATTTATTTATTTAACAGTTGTTCAGACTGCCATTGGTTCTTTTTTTTTCCTTTTCCATTTTTTATTAGGTATTTAGCTCATTTACATTTCCAATGCTATCCCAGAAGTCCCCCATACCCACCCACCCCCACTCCCCTACCCACCCACTCCCCCTTTTTGGCCCTGGCGTTCCCCTGTACTGGGGCATATAAAGTTTGCATGTCCAATGGGCCTCTCTTTCCAGTGATGGCCGACTAGGCCATCTTTTGATACATATGCAGCTAGAGTCAAGAGCTCCGGGGTACTGGTTAGCTCATAATGTTGTTCCACCTATAGGGTTGCAGATCCCTTTAGATCCTTGGGTTCTTTCTCTAGCTCCTCCATGGGGAGCCCTGTGATCCATCCATTAGCTGACTGTGAGCATCCACTTCTGTGTTTGCTAGGCCCTGGCATAGTCTCACAAGAGACAGCTACATCTGGATCCTTTCGATAAAATCTTGCTAGTGTATGGAATGGTGTCAGCGTTTGGATGCTGATTATGGGGTGGATCCCTGGATATGGCAGTCTCTACATGGTCCATCCTTTCATCTCAGCTCCAAACTTTGTCTCTGTAGCTCCTTCTATGGGTGTTTTGTTCCCACTTTTAAGGAAGGGCATAGTGTCCACACTTCAGTCTTCATTTTTCTTGAGTTTCATGTGTTTAGGAAATTGTATCTTATATCTTGGGTATCCTAGGTTTGGGGCTAATATCCACTTATCAGTGAGTACATTTTGTGTGAGTTCCTTTGTGAATGTGTTACCTCACTCAGGATGATGCCCTCCAGGTCCATCCATTTGGCTAGGAATTTCATAAATTCATTCTTTTTAATAGCTGAGTAGTACTCCATTATGTAGATGTACCTCATTTTCTGTATCCATTCCTCTGTTGAGGGGCATCTGGGTTCTTTCCAGCTTCTGGCTATTATAAATAAGGCTGCTATGAACATAGTGGAGCATGTGTCCTTCTTACCAGTTGGGGCATCTTCTGGATATATGCCCAGGAGAGGTATTGCTGGATCCTCCGGTAGTACTATGTCCAATTTTCTGAGGAACCGCCAGACTGATTTCCAGAGTGGTTGTACAAGCCTGCAATCCCACCAACAATGGAGGAGTGTTCCTCTTTCTCCACATCCACGCCAGCATCTGCTGTCACCTGAATTTTTGATCTTAGCCATTCTGACTGGTGTGAGGTGGAATCACAGGGTTGTTTTGATTTGCATTTCCCTGATGATTAAGGATGTTGAACATTTTTTCAGGTGCTTCTCTACCATTCGATATTCTTCAGGTGAGAATTCTTTGTTCAGTTCTGAGCCCCATTTTTTAATGGGGTTATTTGATTTTCTGAAGTCCACCTTCTTGAGTTCTTTATATATGTTGGATATTAGTCCCCTATCTGATTTAGGATAGGTAAAGATCCTTTCCCAATCTGTTGGTGGTCTTTTTGTCTTATTGACAGTGTCTTTTTCCTTGCAGAAACTTTGGAGTTTCATTAGGTCCGATTTGTCAATTCTCGATCTTACAGCACAAGCCATGGCTGTTCTGTTCAGGAATTTTTCCCCTGTGCCCATATTTTCAAGGCTTTTCCCCACTTTCTCCTCTATAAGTTTCACTGTCTCTGGTTTTAGGTGAAGTTCCTTGATCCACTTAGATTTGACCTTAGTACAAGGAGATAAGTATGGATCAATTCGCATTCTTCTATATGATAACAACCAGTTGTGCCAGCACCAATTGTTGAAAATGCTGTCTTTCTTCCACTGGATGGTTTTAGCTCCCTTGTCGAAGATCAAGTGACCATAGGTGTGTGGGTTCATTTCTGGGTCTTCAATTCTATTCCATTGGTCTACTTGTCTGTCTCTATACCAGTACCATGCAGTTTTTATCACAATTGCTCTGTAGTAAAACTTTAGGTCTGGCATGGTGATTCCACCAGAGGTTCTTTTATCCTTGAGAAGAGTTTTTGCTATCCTAGGTTTTTTGTTATTCCAGATGAATCTGCCGATTGCCCTTTCTAATTCGTTGAAGAATTGAGTTGTAATTTTCATGGGGATTGCATTGAATCTGTAGATTGCTTTTGGCAAGATAGCCATTTTTACAATGTTGATCCTGCCAATCCATGAGCATGGGAGATCTTTCCATCTTCTGAGATCTTCTTTAATTTCTTTCTTCAGAGACTTGAAGTTTTTATCATACAGATCTTTCACTTCCTTTGTTAGAGTCACGCCGAGATATTTTATATTATTTATGACTATTGAGAAGGGTGTTGTTTCCCTAATTTCTTTCTCAGCCTGTTTATTCTTTGTGTAGAGAAAGGCCATTGACTTGTTTGAGTTAATTTTATATCCAGCTACTTCACTGAAGCTGTTTATCAGGTTTAGGAGTTCTCTGGTGGAATTTTTAGGGTCACTTATATATACTATCATATCATCTGCAAAAAGTGATATTTTGACTTCTTCCTTTCCAATTTGTATCCCCTTGATCTCCTTTTGTTGTCAAATTGCTCTGGCTAATACTTCAAGTACTATGTTGAAAAGGTAGGGAGAAAGTGGGCAGCCTTGTCTAGTCCCTGATTTTAGTGGGATTGCTTCCAGCTTCTCTCCATTTACTTTGATGTTGGCTACTGGTTTGCTGTAGATTGCTTTTATCATGTTTAGGTATGGGCCTTGAATTCCTGATCTTTCCAGAACTTTTATCATGAATGGGTGTTGGATCTTGTCAAATGCTTTTTCTGCATCTAACGAGATGATCATGTGGTTTTGGTCTTTGAGTTTGTTTATATAATGGATTACGTTGATGGATTTTCGTATATTAAACC